>NC_045445.1:66791490-66822492 GCF_002776525.5 Piliocolobus tephrosceles | reverse complement strand
GGGGGAGGGGGGAGTGGGGAGGGATTGCATTGGGGAGTTATACCTGATATAAATGATGAATTGATGGGTGCTGACGAGTTGATGGGTGCAGCACACCAACATGGCACATGTATACATATGTAACAAACCTGCACGTTATGCACATGTACCCTAGAACTTAAAGTATAATAATAATAAAAAAGAGAACATGAAATATTTGTCTTTCTGTGCTTCGTTAATTTCATTTAACATAATTACCTCCAGTTTCATCCATGTTGCTGTAAATGACAGAATTTCATTTGATTTATAGCTGAATACTATTGCATTGGATATATATGCCACATTTTCTTCATGCCTCCATCTATTGATGGACACTCAGGTTGAATATCTTGACTATTGTGAATAGTGATGTAATAACCATGGGGATGGAGGTATAACTTTGATATGCTGATTTCCTTTCCTTAGATAAATACCCAGTAGTTGCATTGCTGCATCGTGTTGTAATTCAGTTTTTAGTTTTTTGAGAAATACCCATACTGTTTTTCATAATGGCTAATATAATTTGCATTAGTGTGTATGAGTTACCTTTGTGTACAGCATGATGTTTTTATATACATGTATATAGTGACATATAGTGAAGGGATTACTGCAGATAAGCAATTTAACATATCCATTCTCTCACATTCTTACCCTCTTTGAGGTAAGAGCACGTAAAATCGCTCTGTTGCCCAGGCTGGAGTGCAGTGGCGCAGTCTCCGCTCACTGCAAGCTCTGCCTCCTCACGCCATTCTCCTGCCTCAGCCTCCAAGTAGCTGGGACTACAGGCGTCTGCCACCACGCCTGGCTAATTTTTTTTTGTATTTTTAGCAGCGACGGGGTTTCACCGTGTTAGCCAGGATGGTCTTGATCTCCTGACCTCGTGATCCGCCCGCCTGAGCTTCCAAAGTTCTGGGATTACAGGCGTGAGCCACCGCGCCCAGCCTACAATACAATATTTTTAACTGTAGTCCTCAGGCTGTGTTTTAAACGTCTAGGTTTATTCATCCTATATAACTTCAATTTTGTACCCTTTAACCTACATTCCCCCTTGCCCTCTCTTGGTCTTCATCTCTGGTAACCACGGTTCTATTTTCTATTTCTACGTATGTGATTTTTCTTTTTTAAAGATTCTACATATAAGAGAGATTATGTAGCAATTTTTTCTCTCCGTGTCTTTTTATCCAGCATGTCCTTCAAGTTAATTCATGTTGCAAATGCTTGATTTTCTTTTCAAAAGCTGAATAATATTACATTGTGCATACCCCACAATTTATTTATTCAAAAATCCATTGATGGACATTTAGATACTTATCTTTTAATTACTTTATTTACTTTATCTATTCATAAACCAAGAGAGGAGGCCTCAGAATTAAACTTGCCTTGTTGACAGCTTGATCTTGGATTTCCTAGCATTCCAAATTGTGAGAAATAAATGTCTGCTGTTTAAGCTACCCAACCTATGGTATTTTGTTATAAAGATCCAAGCTGACTAATATTTGTGTTCAGTTTTAGTAGATACTACTATGGTTTTTGAAGTATGCATACCAATTTATATTTTTTATTAGCAATGTATGGGTTTTCCAGTTACACATTCTTGCCATAGCATGGTATTTTCATTTGTTTTAATTTTAGATATTCTGGTACATATGGAATGGTATCTCTTTCTGGTTGTAACAGCATTCTGTGATTACCAATTAGATGAAAACTTTATTTATTTATTTAATGCTTTAAACTTTTAATTTAGGTTCAGGTTGTACTTGCACATTTTTGTTATATATGTAAACTCATGTCTTAGGGGTTCAATGAGTAGATTATTTTGTCACCCATGTACTAAGCCTAGTGCCCAACAGTATTTTTTTTTCTGCTCCTCTCCCTCCTCCCACCTTCCCCCCACTGGTAGGCACCATTGTCTCTTGTTCCCTCTTTGTGTCCATGTGTTCTCATCACTTAGCTCTAACTTATAAGGGAGATATTTATTTTTCTGTTTCTGCATTAGTTTGTTAAGGATAATGGCCTCCAGTTTCAGCCTTGTTTCTGCAAAGGACATTATCTAACTCCTTTTTACAACTGCATATATTCCATAGTGTATATGTACCATATTTTCTTTATCCAGTCTACCATTGATTGGCATTTCAGTTGACTTCATGTCTTTACTCTTGTGAACAGTGTTATAATGAACCTACACATACATGTGTCTTATTGATAGAATAATTTATATTCCTTTGAGTATATGCCCATTAATAGGATTGCTGGGTCAAATGGCAGTTCTGCTTTTAGCTCTGTGAGGAATTACCACACTGCTTTCCAGAATGATTGAATGAATATAAACTCTCGCCAATAGTGTATAAACATTCCCTTTTCTCTGAAACCTTACAAACATCTACATTTTTTTTGAGTTTTTAGTAATAGTCATTCTGACTGGTGTGAGATAATATCTCATTGTGGTTTTCATGTGTATTTCTCTAATGATCAGTGATATTGAACAATTTTTCATGTGCTTGTTGAATGCCTGTATGTCTGCTTTTTAAAAGTGTCTGTTAATGTCATTTACCCTCTTTTTAATGGAGTTGTTTGTTTTTATCTTGTAAATTTGTTTAAGTTCCTTACAGATGCTGGATATTAGATCTTTGCCAGATGTATAGTTTACAAATATTTTTCCCATTGTGTAGGCTATCTTTTCACTCTATAGTTTCTTTTGCTGTTCAGAAGCACTTTAGTTTAATCAAATCTCATTTGTCAATTATTACTTTTGCTTCAATTGCTTTTGGTGTCTTTGTCATGAAATCTTCGCCCATTTCTATATTCAGAATGTTATTGCCTAGGTTTTCTTCCAGTTTTTTATAGTTTTTCGCTTTACATGTAAGTCTTTAGTCCATCTGGAATTGATTTTGATATATGGTATAAGAAAGGGGTTCTGTTTCAATCTTCTGCGTATGGCTAGCCAGTTATTCTGGCAGCATTTAACAACTAGGAAGTCCTTTCCTCATTGCTTTTTTTGCCAGATTTGTCTAAACTCAGATAGTTGTAGGTGTGTGGCCTTATTTCTAGGCTCTTTATTTTGTTCCATTGGTCTATGCGTCTGTTTTTGTGCTAGTACCATGTAATTTTTGTTACTGTAGCAGTATAATTTGAACTCAGACAGCATGGTCCTTCCTGCCTTGCTTTTCTCTGCTTAGAATTGCCTTTCCCATTTCTGCTACTTTTTGGTTGCATGTAAATTTTAAAATAGTTTTTTTTTTTTAATTATATACAGAATTTCCTTGGTCATTTAATAAGAATTGCATTGAATCTGTAAATTGATTTGAGCAGTATAGCCATTGTAATGATATTGATTGTTCCCATTCATAAGCATGGAATGTTTTTCCTTTTGTATTATCTCTGATTTCTTTTAGCAATGTTTTAAAATTCTCATTGTAGAGATCTTTCAACTCCTCAGTTAGCTCTATTCCTACATATTTTATTCTTTTCATAGCAATTATGAATGGTATTGCATTCCCAATTTAACTCTCAGCTTGGCTGTGGTTGGTGTATAGGAATTCTACTGATTTTTTGTATGTTGATTTTGTATCGTGAAACTTGGCTGAAGCTGTTTATCAGCTTAAGGAACTTTGGAGCCAAGACAATGGGGTTTTCTAGATATAGAACCTTGTCATCTGCAAACAGGGATAGTTTGACTTCCTCTCTTTCTATCTGGATGCCGTTTATTTCATTCTCTTGTCTGATTGCTCTGGCCAGGACATCCAATACTATATTGTATAGGAATAGTGAAAGAGGGCATCCTTCTCTTTTGCTGGTTATCAAGGAAAAAAGGAAAATGCTTCCAGCTTTTGCCCATTCAGTAGGATACTGGCTGTGGGTTTGTCGTAGGTGGTTCTTATTCTTTTTATGTATGTTCTTTTGGCAACTAGTTTGTTGAGAGATTTCAACATAAAAAGATGTTGAATTTTATCAAAAGTCATTTCTGCTTCAATTGAGATGATCATGTGGTTTTTGTCTTCAGTTCTGTTTGTGTGATGGATCTTGATTATTTATTTGTGTATGTTGAACTAACTTTGCATCCCAAGGATAAAGCCTACATTACTGTGGTGGGTAAGCTTTTTGTTATGCTGCTGGATTCAGTTTTTCAGTATTTTATTAAGGATTTTTGCATCAATGTTCATCAAAGATATTGGCCTGAACTTGTTGTTGACATCTGCCAGGTTTTGGTATCAGGATGGTGCTGGCCTCATAGAAAGAGTTGAGAAGTCCCTGCTCCTCAATTGTTTAAGAATATTTTTAGTAGGAATAGTACCAGCTCTTCTTTGTACACCTGGTAGAATCCAGCTGTGAATATAACTATTCCCCGGGATTTTTTGTTTGTTTTGGTTGGTAGGCTATTTATTACTGATTCAATTTCATAGCTCACTATTGGTCTGTTCAGGGATTTAAGTTCTTCCTGATTCAGTATTAGGATGGTGTATGTGTCCAGGAGTTTATCAATTTCTTCTAGATTTTCTAGTTCATGTGCATAGATTTTCTTCAAAATAGTCTCTGATGGTTATTTGTATTTTGTGGAGTCAATGGAAATATCCATTTTGTCATTTTTGATTGTGTTTATTTGGATTTTCTCTCTTTATTTGAATATTAGTCCACCTAGTGGTCTATCTCATTAGTTTATTCAAAGAGTCGGTGACTGGCTTCTTTGATCTTTTGAATTATTTCTATGTCTTAATCTCCTTCAGTTTAGCTCTGATGTTAATTTTTTTTGTCTTTTGCTATCTTTAGAATTGGTTTGCTCTTGCTTCTTTAGTTATTTTAGTTATGATGTTAGGTTATTAATTTGAGATCTTTACAACTTTTTGATATGGGTTTTTAGTGCTACAAATTTTCCCATTAACACTGCCTTAGCTGTGTCCCACAGGTACTGGTATGTTGTATCTTTGTTCTCATTAGTTTTAAAAAAACTTACTAATTTCTGCCTTAGTATTTTTATTCACTCAAAAGTCATTTGGGAGCAGACTGCTTAATTTTTGCATAACTGTTGTTTTGGGGCAATTTTCTTAATCTTGTACGTTATTTTCTTGTTTGTTGTGGTCTGAGAGAGTGGTTGTTATGATTTCAGTTCGTTTACATTTGCTGAGGATTGTTTTATGTCCAGTCTTGTGGCTGATTTTAGAGTATGTTCCATATGGAAATGAGAAGTATGTATATTCTATTGTTTTTGTGTAAAGAATTCTTTAGATGTGTATTAGATCCATTTGGTCCAGTGTTGAGCTCAGGTCGTTAATATCTTTGCTAACTTTCTGCCTTGATGCTCTTTCTAATACAGTCAGTTTAGTCTTGAATTCTGTCACGATTATTATGTGGCAGTTTAAGTCTCTGTGAAGGTCTCTAAGAACTTGCTTTATGAATCTGGGTGCTCCTGTGTTGGGCGCATATATATTTAGGAAAGTTAGGTTTTCTTGTTTAATTAAACCCATTACCATTACTTAATAACCTTTGTTGTATTTTTGATGGTTGTTAAAGTCTATTTTGTCTAAAATTAAAATTCCAAACCCTGCTTTTTTCTGTTTTTCATTTGCTTGGTAGATTTATATCCATTCTTTTATTTTGAACCTATGTGTGTCATTGCATGTGAGAGAAGCCTCTTGAAGCCTGCATATCATGGGGTCTTAGTTTTATATTTAGCTTGCCACTCTGAGCCTTTTAATGAGGACGTTCAGCCCATTTTCATTCTAGGTTAGTATTGATATGTGTGAACTTGATCTTCTGATCATGATGTTGCATGTTTATTATGCCCAATTTTTTTGCATAGTTGCTTTATATTGTCACTGGTCTGTGTACTTAAGTGTGTTTTCTTTCTTTTTTTTTTTTAGCAGCTAGAAACAGTCTTTTCTTTCCATATTTAATGCTTCTCTCAAAAGCTCTTGTAAGATAGGTCCAGTAGTAACTAATTTTTTCAACCTTTGCTTCTCTGAAAAAATCTTATTTCTCCTTTGCTTATGAAGCTTAGTTTGATCAGATATAAAGTTTTTGATTAGAATTTTCTTTTCTTTAAGAATGTTGAATATATGTCCCATTTCTCTTCTAGCTTGTATGGTTTCTCTGAGAGGTCTGCTGTTATTCTGATGGGCTTCACTTGTAGGTGATCTGTTCTTTTTCTCTAGCAGTATTTAACATTTTTTTCTTTCATTTCAACCTTGGATAATCTGATGATTATGTCTCTTTGGGATGATCTTCATGTGAACTATTTTGCAGATGTTTTCTGCTTTTTCTGAATTTGAACGTTGGTCACTATAGCTATATTAGGGAAAATCTCATGGATGGTGCCCTGGAGTATGTTTTCTAAGTTGTTTTTACTTTCCACAACCCTTTCAGGGGTGCCAATGAGTAATAGACTTAGTCTCTTTACATAATTCCATATTTCTTGGAGGTTTTGTTTTTTCCTTTTCTTTCTTTTTTCTTTATTCTTGCCTGACTTCCTTATATCAGAAAACTAGTTTCCAAGCTCTAAGGTTCTTTCTTCAGTTTTGTCTATTCTGCTTTTAATGCTTGTGCTTGCATTATAAAATTTATATAGATTGTTTTTTAACTCTATCAGATTGATTACATTATTTTTAATGCTGGCTATTTTGCCTCTCAGCTCTGGTATTATTTTATTCTGATTCCTTAGACTGGATTTCAACATTCTCCTGATACTCAATGATCTTCATTTCTGTTTATATGCTGAATAATATTTCTGTCATTTCAGCCATCTCAGCCATGCTAACAACCCTTGCTGGAGAACTAGTGCAGTAACTTGGTGGAAAGAAGACACTCTGGCTTTTTGAGTTGTCAGAGTTCTTGCACTCGTTCTTTCTCATCGTTGTGGGCTCATGTTCCTTCAATATTTGAAGTTTCTGTCCTTCAGATTTTTTTTCTTTTATCCTATTTGATGACTGTGGGGTTGGACTGTGATATCTGGTGTGTTAAGTAGACTGGTTTAATTGCTGGAGGATTTCATGGGGCCAAGGCTTTGGTAAGAACTCGTGAACTATGTGCTCTAATGCTGGGGGACTGGTACCATGCCCTGGCTTTTATCTCTGCCTTCTCAAGGATAGGAAGCTGCTTCATTAGAGAGTCCAAGTTGCCCCTGGACCACTGGTCACAACACTATGATGTGTGGTGCCAGCCAAAGCAATTCATAAGGAGGTGACAGTAAGATGTATCTTTATTCACACATGACAGCAGCTGTGGTAGCACAGTGGAGCGAATGGTCATCACTGAAGGCAGGGTGCTAGCAGGTGCTGGGATGCCCACCTCTGTGCAGGCATCTTGTGCAGCAGCAGCAGTGTCAGTATGGCTAAGTGGGACAGGGGAGGGGTTAGGGGACCCTGCTGGTGAGGACACATGTGTTTGCATCAGTGTTGATTTCATCGTGGGAGCAAGGTGCTGGTGGTTGCAGGACTATTTTCACCCTCTGTGCATGTTCATGTTGGCAGCAATGGCCGCTCAGAGTTGGGAATGAGTCTGCTGTTTTTTATGCCTAGTTTTACACTGGTGGCAGTATCAGCACAGGAGTAAAATGCTGGTAAGTTTGGAGCTTTTTAATTTTTATTGGCTATTTAGATATTCTATTTAGTGAAATGCCTGTTTGAGTCTCTTGCCATTTTTAAAATAAATAAGATTCTGTCTTTTTCTTATTGGTTTGAGTAGTTATTTGTGTATTCATCACACAAGTATTGCCAAAATAAGATCTGGAAATATCTTCCTCCCACTCTGTGTTATTCCTTTTCATCACTTAATGGTATCTTTTAATGAAAAGGAGTTCTTATTATTGTAGTCTAATTTATGTATTTTTACCTTAAGACTACTGATTTTTGAATCTTCTTTAAGAAATAATTCTCTAGACAAGTCATGAATATATTATTTTACATTTTTTCTGGAATATTTCATCTTTAGTCATTCATACCCATAACCACAATAGACATAATATTGATATTTTATATGGTGTGAGGAGGGTTCAAGATCAACTTTCTCCCACATGAATATGCATTTAACTTACTTTTTTATTTTCAGTTTTTCCTTTGTCATATTCAAGGGTACATATATTTTCAATTTGTTTATGGATTATGCTCTATTATATTTATCTATTAAAGTATTCTTGTACCAATAGTTTATTATGGTAATTACTGTATTTTTATACACATTAATAGGGATAGGATGGCAGAATAGTAACCTACACCTTTCTTTACCTCTGCTGGAACACAAAATTTTAATAACTATCAATACACAGAATTGCTCAGTCACAAAAAACAAAAATTTGGTGAGCAATCACAGTACTTGGTTTTCTCTTTGTATCAAAAAAAAGGCATCAAGTAGGGCAGAAAAGACAGTTTTG
The DNA here is from genome assembly GCF_002776525.5 of Piliocolobus tephrosceles. NCBI lineage: Eukaryota > Metazoa > Chordata > Mammalia > Primates > Cercopithecidae > Piliocolobus > Piliocolobus tephrosceles. The sequence goes on along the minus strand of NC_045445.1, from coordinate 66,814,115 downwards.
AATAATCAGTGCCAACCATTCCCTATCCCTCAGTGGCTCTGAAGTACAGAGAATTTGTGCACTGCGGGGAGAAAAAGTGCAGTAACTGTGGGACTTTACATTGAACTCAGTGCTGTACTGTCACAATAAGAAATAAAGCTGTGCTGGGTTCAGCCAGCACCAGTGCAGGGAGGGAGCATTTGGACCAGCCCAAGCCATGGGGCAATCACCTATTCCAGCAGCCAGAAATTGAGTTTGTCGGCAAGCCCTGCCACTGTAGGCTGAAGTGCTCTGGGGTGCTAGGTAAACTTAAAAAGCAGTCTAGGACACAAAGACTGCAATTTTTAGACAACTCATAGTGGTAGGTTAGGTTTAGAGCCAGTGAACTAGGGTGGCATGCAACCTCGGGAGGTACTCACTGGCATGGCTGAGAGATGGTTTGTACCATCCCTCCTGCAGCACCAAGCAGCACAACTCATAGCAACCAAAGTGACTCATTTCTCCTGCTTAAGGAGAAGAAATCAAAGCATAAAAAGGATTTTGTCTTGCATCTTGGATACCATCTCATCCACATGGATAGGATAGGGCACATGGCAGAGTTGTGAGGCTACTACTCAAGGCTCTAGCTTCCTGATGACATTTCTAGATACACCCTTGACCAAAAAAGGAACACACTACCTTGAAGGGAAGGACCTAGTCTTGGCAGAATTCACCACCTACTGACTAAAGAGCCCTTGAGTCCTGAATAACTAGCAGTAATATCCAGGAAGTATGTAGTGGACCTTGAGCTCTGAAAGATGCTGGCTTCAGGAGAGACCCGGCACATTCTCAGTTGTCACGGCTATGGTGAAAGTCTCCTTTTTGAGAAAGATAAAGAAAAAATAAGGGACTTTGTCTTGCACGTTAGGTACCAACTCATCCACAGTGGGGTAGAGTAAGAAGGAGTTTCTTGAAGTTTCTGAGTTTAGGCCTAGGCTGTTGAAAGCATTTCTGGACATGTTCTGGGACAGGGGGGAGCCCAGTGACCTGAAAGATGAGTCCCAGGCATGGTAGTATTTATCCCCAACAGTCATATGTGCCCTTGGGCTTTAAGCAAATATCAGTTGTGGCCTGTTGGAAACCTCCACAGACTGGTGGTAGTGAAGGCCACAGGAAGAGACTTCTCTGACTGTGGAAAGGGCAGGGAGGAGAAGGAAGTAGATTATATTGCTATCTGAGTGCTAGCTTAACCACAGTAGCATAGAACATCAGGTAAATTGCTAAAGTAAATTGCTACTCTCAACCCTGGAACCAAGGCACTACCTCAGGACATATCCATAGCCAGGGTGAACTCACCACTCTGAAAGAAGGGCCTTGGGCAAAGACCAGTGCTGTAGTAGCTTCAGGTCTGACCCAGTGCATTCTCAGTGGTGGTGGTCACAAAGGTACTTGAGTCAGACCAGCTGTAGTTCCAGGTGTCTCAGCACAGAGAAATTCCATTTTTTTGGGAAAAAATGTAAGAGAAAAAATAAGATTTTTTGCCTGTAAATACAGAGAATTCTTCTAGATCTTATCCATGACCACCAAATTGGTACTTTTACGAGTCTGCAAAACTCACAGCATTATTGGGCTTGGAACCCAAGTTATGTAGAATACCTTGAAAGCCTTCCCAACAAAGACAGAAACAAATAAACTCAGACTGTTAAGACTATAATGAATACCTAATTATTCAATGCAAAGAGATGGAGAGATATCTACAGGCATCACCACCATCCAGGAAAACATGACTTCACTAAATGATCTATGTAAGGCACCAGAAACCAATCATGGAGAAACAGAGATATATGTCCTTTCAGGGAGAGAATATAAAAAGGCTGTTTTGAGAAAAGTCAAAGAAATTCAAGATAATGCAGAGAAGAAATTCAGAAGTCAATCAGAAAAAATATTAACAAAGATTGAAAAAATTAATAAGAATCAAGCAAACACTCTATAGGTGAAAATGCAATTAACATGTTGAAGAATGCATCAGAGTTTTTTAAAAGCAGAATTGATCAAGCAGAGGAAACAACTAGTGAGCTTGTATCCAGCCTATTTGAGAACTCACAGTCAGAAGAAAAATAATGAAATACAAAAAGCTAGAAAATTGCCATAAGAGGGCAAAACTAAGCCCAAAAGGTCTTATGGAAGAGGTTGTAAAAGAAATAGGGTAGAAAGTTTATTCAAAGTGATAGTATCAGAGAACTTCTCAAACCTAGAGAAAGATACCAGCATTCAACTACAAGAAAGTTATAGAATATGAAATGAGTTTAACTCAAAGAAGACTACATCAAGGTATTTAATAATCAAAGCGCCCAGTGTCAACAATAAACTAAGAATCTATAAGCAGCAAGAGAAAAGAGACATACATACAATGTAGCTCCAATATGTCTGGCAGCAGACTTTTCAGTGGAAACCTTACAGGCCAGGAGAGAGTAGCATGACAGTTTTAAAGTACTGAAGGAAAACAATTTTTCCTAACCTTGAAGATCTTGTGAAAATATCCCTTAAGCATGAAGGAGAAATAAAGACCTTCTCAGACAAGAAAAAAAAAAACCTGAGGGATTTCATCAATACCAGACTTGTTCTACAGAAATCCTACAGGGTGTTCTTCAAACTGAAGGGAAAGGATGTTCATGAGAAGGAATAAATCATTTGAAAATACAAAACTCACTGGTAATAGTAAGCACACAGAAAAACCAGAATAATATAAAAACCTAATTGTGGTGCATAAACTACTCTTTACTGAATTGGAAAGGCTAAACAATGAACCAATAAAAAATAATAACTAAAATAAGGCATATACAGTACAATAAGACATAAAGAGAAACAACACAATGTTAAAAAATCAGAGACAAAATTAAAGTGTATAATTTTTATTAGTTTTATTTTTGCATGTTTGTTTATACAATCAGTGCTAAGTTGTCATTAGTTTAAAAGAATGAGTTATAAGATGGTATTTGCAAGCCTTATGGTAAGCTCAAATTTAAAACACATGACAGATACACAAAAATAAAATGCAATAAATTAAAGCATACAACCAGAGAAAATCTCCTTCACTAAAAGCAAGATAGAAAGGAAGAAAAGAACAAAGAGAAGACAACAAAACTAGAAGAAAACAAATAAAAATGTCAGAAGTTCCTACTTATCAATAATAAAATTGAATTTAACTGAACTGAACTCTCCAGCAGACAGAATGAGTGAATGGATTTTAAAGAAAGAACTAATGATCTGTTGCCTACAAGAAAGAAATTTTGCCTATAAGAGTACAGATAAATGGAAAATAAAGTAATAGAAAAAGATATTCCATGCTAATTGTAATGGAGAAGAAAGAGGAATAGCTATGCTTATATTAGACAAAATAGATTTCAAGACAAAAACTGTGTGAAGAGACAAAAAGGTAATTATAGAATAATAAAGGGATCAATTCAGCAAAAGGATATAACAAATGTAAATATATATACACCTAACACTCAGGCACCTAGATATAGAAAGTAAATTCAATTAGAGGTATAAAGAAAGATAGGCACCAATACAATAATTGCTGGAGATTTTAACACCCCATTTTCAGCATTGTACAGATATTCCAGACTGAAAGTTAACAAAAAGACATTGGACTTAATATGCACTATAGAAAAAATGAACCTAATAAATATTTACAGAACGTTTTATCTAATGGTTGCATAATACACATTATTTTCCTCAGCACATAAAATATTCTCAACAATAAACCATATGTTAGGTCACAAAATAAGTCTTAAAATATTCAAAAAATTGAAATTATATGAAGCACCATCTCTGAACACAGTGGAATAAAACTAGAAATAAATAACAAGAATTTTGAAAATTATATAAACACCCTTAAATTAAACAGTATGTTCCTGATTGAACAGTGGGTCAATGAAGAGATTAAGAAGAATATTGAAACATTTCTTGAAATAGATGATACTGGAAACACAACATATAAAACCTACAGGATATGGCAATAACTATGAGGAAAATTTCTTATCTGTAGGTGTCTATGTTCAAAAAGAAGAAAATCTTAAAATAAATAACCTAATGATGCATCTTTAAAAACTAGAAAATCGAGAGAAAATTTAAGACAAAATTAGTAGAAGAAAAGAAATAATGAAGATCAGAGCAGAAATAAATTAATGAGACAAAAAAATACAAAAGGTGTAAAAATAAGGTGATTTTTGTAAAGATAAAATTGATGAAACTTTAGCCAGATTATGTAAAAAAGGGAGAAGTTCCATATAATAAAATCAGATATGAAATAGGAGACATTACAACTGATTCCAAAGAAATTTAAATGATCATTAGTGACTGCTATGAGCAGCTATATGACAATATATTGGAAAATCTAGAAGAAATGGATAAATTCTTAGTCACATACAGCCTACCAAGATTGAACCCTGACAGAATTCGAAACCTGAACAAAGCAATGACAAGCAATGAGGTTGAAGCTCTAATAGTCTCTCCCCACAAAAAGACCCAATGGCTTCACTACTAAACTCTAGTAAACTTTTAAAGAACTATTATCAATCTTATTCAAACTCTTCCAAAAAATAGAGGAGGAGGGAATACTTTCAAACTCATTCTACAAGCCAGTATTATTCTGATAGCAAAACTAAACAAAGAAGCATTAAAAAATAAAAACTACAGGCAAATATTTCTGATGAATATTTATGCAAAAATCTCCAACAAAATACTAGCAAACCAAAATGAACAAATGATTTATAATGAACAATTGAGATTCACCCCAGGGATGCAAAGGTGTTTCAACCTAAACAAATGAATCAATGTGATACATCATATCAACATGATGAAGGACAAAAATCATATGAAACTCAAAATTTATGCTGAACAAGTATTTGATAAAAATCAACATTCCTTTATGATAAAGTCTCTCAAAAATGTGGTAATACAAGGAACATCTATCAACATAATAAAAGCCATATATGGACAGGCTCACAGCTAGTATCATACTGAATGAGGAAAAGCTGAAAGTCTCTTCTGTTACTTCTGGAACATGACAAGGATGTCCACTTTCACTTCTGTTATTCAACATAGTACTGGAAGTCCTACCTGAAGTAATAACACAAGAGAAAAAAGGAAAGAACTTCCACATTGGAAAGAAAAAAGTCAAAGTATCCTTCTTTGCAGAAAATATATCTTATATTTGGAAATACTTAAAGACACCACAGTAAAACTATTAGGACTGATATACAAATTCAGTATAGTTGCAGGTTACAAAATAAACATAAAAGCAAGTACTATTTTAATATGCCAAGAGGGAACTATCAGAGTAATAGACTTAAAAGTAATCTCATTTATAATAGTCACAAATAAAATTAAATACCTAGGAATTAACATAACCAAAAAGGTAAAGATGTCTACGGTGATAACTACAAAACACTCATAAAATAAATTAAGGAGAACACAAAAAAGTGGAGAGGTATTCCATGTCTATGGATTGGAAGAATCAATATTGTTAAAATGTCCACACTACTCAAAGTAATTTACATATTTAATGCAAATCCTATCAACCTGACAATAACATTTTTCACAGAAATAGAAAAAAATTGTAAAGTTTATACAAACCACAAAAGACCCAGAAGAGCCAGTACTATCTTGAGCAAAGAGAACAAAAATGGAGGATTCTCATTAGGAGAAAAGAAAATACAAATGGAGGGATCACATTATTTGACTTTAAATCACACTGCAGAGCTACTGTAACCAAAACAGCATGGTGCTGGAATAAATATAGGCACTTGGACCAAGGGAATAGAGTAGAGAACCCAGAAACAAATTCACACACCTACAACCAACTCATTTTTGACACAGGAAGAATATATATTGGGGAAACATTCTCTTCAATAAATGCTACTGGGAAAACCAAATATCCACATGCAGAAAAATGAAACTTGATTCCTATCTCTTGACATATGCAAAAATTAAACTAAAGTGGATTAAATACTTAAAGACCTCAAACTATGAAACTCCTACATGAAAACATTGAGTACACTTTTTTACCTAAACATTGCTTTAGGTAAAAAATTATCGTGTATTACCCCCCCCAAGCACAGACAACCAAAGCAACTGTGAACAAATGAGATCATATCAAATTGTAAATCTTCTACAAAGAAAGGGAAGCAATCAAAAAAGAGTGCAAACAACTCACATAATGGGGAAAATATTTTCAAACTACCCATCTGATGAGAAATTAATAACCAGAATACACAAGGAGATCAAATATCTCTATAGGAAAAAAAAAAGACTAATAATTCAGTCAAAAATTGACAAAAAGTTTGAATAGACATTTCTCAAGAGAAGACATAGAAATGACAAAGAGGCATATGAAAAGGTACTCAGCATCATTTATTATCAGACAAATGCAAATCAAATTCACTATGAATTCACCCCAGTTAAAATGGTCTTTATCTATGAGGTGGGTAATAACAAATGCTGGCAAGGATGTGGAGCAAAGGGAACTCTTATACACTATGGGTGAGAATGTAAGGTAGTACAGCCACTGTGAAGAACAGTTTAGAGGTTCCTCAAAAAAAAAGTAAAGTAGAGTAACTATATGATTCAGCAATCACACTGCTTGTTATATATCCAAAAGAAAGGAAATTACTATATTGAAGAGATATCTGCACTCCTATGTTGTAGCACGGTTTACAATAGCTGGCATTTGGAAGCCACCTAAGTATCCATCAACAAATGAATTGATAAAGAAAACGTGGTACATATACATAATGGAGTACTATTCAGCCATAACAAAAAATGTGATTCTGTCATTTGCAGCAGCCTGAATCTAACTGGAGATCATTATGTAAGTGAAATTATTCAGGCCCAGAAAGACAAACATCACATGTCCTCACATATCTGTGGGACCTAAGGTTCAAAACAATTGAGCTCATAGAGATAGAGAATAGAAGGATAGTTACCACAGGCTTAGAACGGTAGGGAGTGGGGTTACTGGGTCAAAAAATCATTAAAAGTAATAAATAAGATCTAGCATTTGATAACACAACAGGAGGACTATAGTGAATAATTTACTTTTACATTTAAAAATAACTAAAAGAGTACAATTGAATTGCTTGTAACTTAAAGGATAAATGCATGAGGAGATAAAAACTCAATTTTTCTTGATGTAATTATTATGCATTGCATGACTGTACCAAAATATCTCATGCACTCCATAAATATGTACACCTAATATGTACCCACAAAAGTTGAAAACCATTTTAAAACATATTAGTAGGTCACGGATCTTTTTACAGTTATTTACAGTTACTCTTTCCTTTTTATCATCTCTCATTGTACCTACATCAATCTATTTCTATTCCCACAACTGTGCCCCAAATATTCTTCTCCATACTTACCAGTGACCCTCAGTTGGTGCTAAATACAATAGTCTTTCATTTCTCTGCTTCCTTAACTTTTTAGCAACATTTTACATAGTTGCTCATAGCTTCTGCTTGAAACACTATCTTCTCTGATGCCATACTTTCCTTATTTTCCTCTTAATACTCAGAAAACTGCTTCAAAGTGTTCTTGGCTCGTGAATTCTGCCATATTTTGTTTTTAAACACTGGCATTCCTCACTGTTTAAAGCAAACACTGGGCTTAGTCTTGAAATCATTTAACCTAAATTCTTCAACCTTGTTATTTCTCTGTACTGTTTAGGCTACTGTATGTGCATTACCTTCCTATATGAATATCAGAATCAGCTTGTAAATTTTCCAAATGAGTGCAAGGCTTTTGATTGAGTTTGCATTTAATCCATATATCAAATTTGGAATACTAACATTATAAATATAGGCAAACATCCAATACATAAGCCTGGTATATCTCTACACGTATTTAGGTCTTCTCTAATTTCTATCCACAAACTACCCATCTTACATGTCTTGCACATTTGAAATAAAAATTATTACTAAATATGTTATATTACATGCTACTGAAAATGGAATTTTACAATTTTATCTCTAACTGCTTATTGCTATAATATGGAAACATAATTTTTTTAAAAAAATTTACCTTGTAAACTTTGACTTTGATAAACGTACTTAACGATTTTAGCGGCTTTATGGAACCACAAAGGAATGTAAATTGTGAAAGTTGTCATGTGAAAGAAGAAAAAAATAGAGAAGCCTCATATTTCTTGATTTCAAACTATTGCTAAGCCACAGTAATCAAAACAGTATGATAGCTACATAAAAACAGACATATAGTCCAATGAAACAGAAAATAGAGCACACAAATAAATTCATAAATTTTCAGCGAAGTAATCTGTGCAAGAGTGCTAAACACACTCTCATCTATTCATCATATTTGAGGTGAATAGTCTCTTCAATAAATTGTGTTGAGAGAACTGAATACCCACATGCAGAAGAATGAAATTATACTTTTATCTCACACCATGTAAAATAACTCAAAATTAATTATAGACTTAAATGTAAAACCAGAATCTGTAAAAATACTAGAAGAAAAATCTTTTCTACATTGATTTTTTTTGAATACGGTACTGAAAGCACAGGAAAATTACACAAAAATAGATAATCGGTATTTCATAAAAATAAGAAGCTTCTGCTCAGCAAAGGAAACAATCAACTTGGTGAAAAGGGAATCTAAGGAATGGGAGAATGTATTTGTAAACCATGTATGAGTTAAGGGGTTAATTTCCAAAATACATGAGGAATTTATACAAGTCAACTTCAGTAAAACCCAAATAATCCACTTAAAAAGTGAGCAAAGGACATGAATGAACATTTCTCAGAAGAAGACATACAAATGGCCAATGGGTATATGAAAAATGTTCAATTTTAATAATCATCAGGAAATGCTAATGAAAATGACAATGAACTATCACCCCACACCTGTTAGAATGGCTACTATAAGAAAAGACAAAAGATAGCAGGTGTTGGTGAGAATGTGAAGAAAAGGAAAACCTTGTAAACTGTTAGTAAGAATTTAAATTAGTGCAACCGTTACAGAAAATAGTATGGAAATTTCATAACGAATTAAAAATATAATTACTATATGATCCAGCAATCTCACGTTTAGTTATATATCTAAAGAAAATCAAATCAGAATCTGCACTTCCATGTTTGTTGCAGCATTATTCACTGTAGCCAAATTATGGGAACAACCTAAGTGCCCATCAATGGATGAATGGATAAAGAAAATCTGTTTATTTATATGCAATGGAATATTATTTAACCACAAAAAGAAGGATATCTTGCTATTTGTGATGGCATGGATGAACCAGGAGAACACTATGTTAAGTGCAATAAGTCAGGCACAGAAAGAAAAATAGCACATGTTCTCACTTATCTGTGGAGTCTCAAAGAGTCAAACTCTAGATGCAGAAAGAATTGTTGTAGCCCAGCACTGGGGATGGAGAAAATAGAAAGCTGTTGGTCAAAAGGTACAAAATTTCAGTTGTGCAAGATGAATAGGTTCTGAAGATCTAAAGTATAGCAATGTGATTATAGTTAACAATATGTTATTCTATACTTGAAATTTGTTAAGAGGGTATATCTTAAGTGTACTCACCACAAAAATAAGAAAAGAGAATGCTAAGTATGTGAGGTGATGAATATGTTAATTAATTTGATTTTGGTGTTTATTTCACAATGTATACATATATAAAAACAACATATTGTACACCTTAAACACATGTAATTTTTATTTGACAGTTATGTCTCAACAAAGCTGAAAAAATTTGAGTTGTTTATTTTCTGAATTGCTGAGCACTTTTTGGATATAAAACTGTGTCTTTCGCAAAGAAAACTAGATTACCTATTTCTATACAATCTATAAGTATTTTATCACTTTTTATTGCTTTATTGCAGTGGCCAAGACCTTAAGAACAGTGTAGAACAGAAGTGATAAGAATGTAATTCTGGTTATTCTCGGCATATTATTTTTTCTATGGATACTTAGTAACCATTTCCTGGTTCTTTGTGTGACAATTAATTTTGGAATATATCCTGGACATTGGGACTGTTAGATTGTGTGAAACCTGAATTCTGTTACATTACTACCCCAAATTTGATATTCTTATTTGACTAGGTATTTAACTTGGTAGGACTCATATGGAAAATTCTTTGTTTGGGGTGGTAGCTCAAATCTTAGTTCAGTTATTTCACATTTAGCTTCATTGCTTTGAACATGCCTTGAGAATGAATTTTTTAGCGGCTGTCCAGAGATCAAGGCAGAGGTTATTCACACAATTTTTAAATCCTTCTTTATGGCCCTCTACTATTTAGAATTACCCCTTCAGTTTCCCATGGCAGTGGTTGCTCCAACTTCAAGTTCCATGTTCTTAAGGCCAAAAACATGTGGACTCCCTATTGGAGTTTAAGCTACCCTATGTGCTTGCTCTTAGGTTAAGAAGCAGCAAACAATAAGGATTTTATGATATGCTGTTTTCCTCTTCTAAGTGCAGACTTCCCTCAAGAATTTGACTACTTTTGTTGACTTTTAAGATTCTTCAGTTAGATTTTTCAAATTTTTAATGGATTTTACAGTTCTTATCTGCAAAATGATTATCAAGTGGAGATTACTGAGCCCTACCAGTAGCAGAGCTTCCTCGATACACTTTTAAGCAAAGAAAAAAAAAAAGTTATGTAAAAAAGAGTATGGTAAGAACTAAATAATTTAAATGATTTTAATATATCTAACATTCCTTGAGCATTTAAGATGTGCTTGCCTTTTTCACAATTGTACTACATGCGTTGCCTTATCCATTCCTCGTTACCACCATATGAAGAAACTTTCCTGATTTTGTAGATAGGGGAAAATGTCTCAGATAAGTTAGGTAAGTTGCCTAAATTCATTTATCTAGTAAATTGTGGAGCTGGAACTCCAAGTATAGTTATTTGACTCCAAATCAACATACTTAAGAAACACTGCGTTTCTACATTCTGCATAGCTTTAACACGTATGACTGAAAATTGATAAATCTATTCTGTGTGAATTACAGGATAGTGGGGCATCTTCTCTTCGTTTTTATATATTATGTCTTTTCTAACATTTCTTGATCATTTGAGATGTGCCTGCCATTTTCATAATTGCATTATATGCATTGTCTTATTCATTCCTCATTACCACCATAAGAAGAAACTTTCCGGATTTTGTAGATAGGGGAACATGTCTATATATGGCCTGTATAATTAAAAAGAAAACAATTTCTTTTTCTAAAGTAAAGAAGTTGGTCAAGAATGTCAAAGCTATTTAGTTACATTTTGAGAATTTCTTTCACATTTTCCCTAAGGTGAGATACTAATACATGGTTTGTTTATATAAAGTGTTTTCACATTAGTTATTTTAACAGAAAAAAAAAGCAATCTTACATTAAGAATACAGTTTGTAATTTTAATCTTGATATGTAACAAATTGTAATAGATTACATAAATCACAGACAAATTCTTTGAGAGGAGAATAATTCCTTATGAAGCTCAGTCATCCATAAAGTCATGAAGAAAAATTACAGAGTGGGAGGAAGATATTTCTAAAACTTGTTTTGACTGGCACTTTAATAAAGTAGCAGCTTTGTCTCAGCTTTGTTACTCTTGGAACTGTGTCTGAAAAATTCAGTCTCTTGGTTGTATTATCTTATATGCATATCCACAAAACTTAAAGAAGATGGTACTTCTGGTTATGGACAAAGCAGCCTGTGATGTCAGCATTATACCTACCCATTGCAATCTTTAATATACAGTGTTGTGTTAATAGACAATATTGGGGGCAGAGCAAGATGGCTGAATAGGAACAGCTCCAGTCTCCAGCTCCCAGTGTGAGCGACACAGAAGACAGGTGATTTCTGCATTTTCAACTGAGGTACTGGGTTATTCTCACTAGGGAGTGCCGGACAATCGGTGCTGGTCAGTTGTTGCAGCCCGACCAGCGAGAGCTGAAGCAGGGTGAGGCATCGCCTCACCTGGGAAGCGCAAGGGGGAAGGGAATCCCTTTTCCTAGCCAGGGGAACTGAGACACACAACACCTGGAAAATTGGGTAATTCCCACCCCAATACTGTGCTTTAAGCAAACGGGCACACCAGGAGATTATATCTCACACTTGGCCAGGAGGGTCCCACGCCCACGGAGCCTTCCTCATTGCTAGCACAGCAGTCTGCGATCTAACTGCAAGGCAGCAGCAAGGCTGGGGGAGGGGCGCCCGCCATTGCTGAGGCTAAAGTAGGTAAACAAAGCCTTGGGAAGATTGAAATGGGTGGAGCTCACAGCAGCTCAAGGAGGCCTGCCAGTCTCTGTAGACTCCACCTCTGGAGACAGGGTACAGCTAAACAACAACAACAACCAAAAAAAAAAAAAAAAGAAGCCGAAACCTCTGCAGACGCAAACCACTCTGTCTGACAGCTTTGAAGAGAGCAGTGGATCTCCCAACACAGAGGTTGAGATCTGAGAATGGACAGACTGCCTGCTCAAGTGGGTCCCTGAACCCTGAGTAGCCTAATTGGGAGACATCCTCCACTAGGGGCAGACCGACAACCCACACCTCACACGGTGGAGTACACCCCTGAGAGGAAGATTCCAAAGCAAGAATCAGACAGGTACACTCGCTGTTCAGCAGTATTCTATCTTCTGCAGCCTCTGCTGCTGAAACGCAGGCAAACAGGGTCTGGAGTGGACCTCAAGCAATCTCCAACAGACCTACAACTGAGGGTCCTGACTGTTAGAAGGAAAACTAACAAACAGGAAGGACACACACACCAAAACCCCATCAGTATGTCACCATCATCAATGACCAAAGGCAGATAAAACCACAAAGATGGGGAAAAAGCAGAGCAGAAAAGCTGGAAATTCAAAGAATAAGAGTGCATCTCCCCCTCCAAAGGAACACAGCTCATCGCCAGCAACGGATCAAAGTTGGACGGAGAATGAGTTTGACGAGATGAGAGAAGAAAGCTTCAGACCATCAAACTTCTCAGAGCTAAAGGAGGAATTACGTACCCAGCGCAAAGAAACTAAAAATCTTGAAAAAAGAGTGGAAGAATTGATAGCTAGATTAATTAATGCAGAGAAGGCCATAAACGAGCTGACAGAGATGAAAACCATGAGACGAGAAATACGTGACAAATGCACAAGCTTCAGTAACCGACTCGATCAACTGGAAGAAAGAGTATCAGTGATTGAGGATCAAATGAATGAAATGAAGTGAGAAGAGAAGTCTAAAGAAAAAAAAAAAAAGAAATGAACAAAGCCTGCAAGAAGTATGGGATTATGTAAGAAGACCAAATCTACGTCTGATTGGGGTGACTGAAAGTGAGGGAGAAAATGGAACCAAGTTGGAAAACACTCTTCAGGATATCATCCAGGAGAACTTCCTCAAACTAGTAGGGCAGGCCAACATTCAAATTCAGGAAATACAGAGAATGCCACAAAGATACTCCTCCAGAAGAGCAACTCCAAGACACATAATTCCCAGATTCACCAAAGTTGAAATGAAGGAAAAAATCTTAAGGGAAGCCAGACAGAAAGGTTGGGTTACCCACAAAGGGAAGCCCATCAGACTAGCAGCAGATCTCTCGGCAGAAACTCTACAAGCCAGAAGAGAGTGGGGGCCAATATTCAACATTCTTAAAGAAAAGAATTTTAAACCCAGAATTTCATATCCAGCCAAACTAAGTTTCATCAGTGAAGGAGAAATAAAATCCTTTACAGATAAGCAAATGCTTAGAGATTTTGTCACCACCAGGCCTGCCTTACAAGAGACCCTGAAGGAAGCCCTAAACATGGAAAGGAACAACCGGCACCAGCCATTGCAAAAACATGCCAAAATGTAAAGACCATCGAGGCTAGGAAGAAACTGCATCAACTAACAAGCAAAATAACCAGTTAATATCACAATGGCAGGATCAACTTCACACATAACAATATTAACCTTAAATGTAAATGGACTAAATGCTCCAATTAAAAGACACGGACTGGCAAATTTGATAAAGAGTCAAGACCCATCAGTCTGCTGTCTTCAGGGGACCCATCTCACATGCAGAGACATACATAGGCTCAAAATAAAGGGATGGAGGAAGATCTAACAAGCAAATGGAGAACAACAACAACAAAAAAAGCAGGGGTTGCAATCTTAGTCTCTGATAAAACAGACTTTAAACCATCAAAGATCAAAAGAGACAAAGAAGGCCATTACATAATGGTAAAGGGATCAAATCAACAGGAAGAGCTAACTATCCTAAATATATATGCACCCAATACAGGAGCACCCAGTTTCATAAAGCAAGTCCCTAGAGACTTACAAAGGGACTTAGACTCCGATAAAATAATAATGGGAGACTTCAACACCCCACTGTCAACATTAGACAGATCAACGAGACAGAAAGTTAACAAGGATATACAGGAATTGAATTCATCTCTGCAGCAAGCAGACCTAATACATCTACAGAACTCTCCACCCCAAATCAACAGAATATACATTCTTCTCAGCACCACATCACACTTATTCCAAAATTGACCACATAATTGGAAGTAAAGCACTCCTCAGCAAATGTACAAAAACAGAAATTATAACAAACAGTCTCTCAGACCACTGTGCAATCAAACTAGAAGTCAGGACTAAGAAACTCAATCAAAACTGCTCAACTACATGGAAACTGAATAACCTGCTCCTGAATGACTACTGGGTACATAACGAAATGAAGGCAGAAATAAAGATGTTCTTTGAAACCAATGAGAAGAAAGATACAACATACCAGAATCTCTGGGACACATTTGAAGCAGTGTGTAGAGGGAAATTTATAGCACTAAGTGCCCACAAGAGAAAGCAGGAAATATCTCAAATGGACACTCTAACATCACAATTAAAAGAACTAGAGAAGCAAGAGCAAACACATTCAAAAGCTAGCAGAAGGCAAGAAATAACTAAGATCAGAGCAGAGCTGAAAGAGATAGAGACACAAAAAACCCTCCAAAAAATCAATGAATCCAGGAGTTGGTTTTTTGAAAAGATCAACAAAATTGACAGACCGCTAGCAAGACTAATAAAGAAGAAAAGAGGGAAGAATCAAATAGATGCAATAAAAATTGATAAAGGGGATATCACCACCGACCCCACAGAAATACAAACTACCATCAGAGAATACCATAAACCCCTCTACGCAAATGAACTAGAAAATCTAGAAGAAATGGATAATTTCCTGGACACTTACACTCTCTCAAGACTAAACCAGGAAGAAGCTGAATCCCTGAATAGACCAATAGCAGGCTCTGAAATTGAGGCAATAATTAATAGCCTACCCACCAAAAAAAGCCCAGGACCAGATGGATTCACAGCTGAATTCTACCAGAGGTACAAGGAGGAGCTGGTACGATTCTTTCTGAAACTATTCCAATCAATTGAAAAAGAGGGAATCCTCCCTAACTCATTTTATGAGGCCAACATAATCTTGATACCAAAGCCTGGCAGAGACACAACAAAAAAGAGAATTTTAGACCAATATCCCTGATGAACATCAATGCAAAAATCCTCAATAAAATACTGGCAAACCAGATTCAGCAGCACATCAAAAAGCTTATCCACCATGATCAAGTGGGCTTCATCCCTGGGATGCAAGTCTGGTTCAACATATGCAAATCAATAAGCGTAATCCAGCATATAAACAGAACCAAAGACAAAAAACACATGATTATCTCAATAGATGCAGAAAAGGCCTTTGACAAAGTTCAACAGCCCTTCATGCTAAAAACGCTCAATAAATTCGGTATTGATGGAACGTATCTCAAAATGATAAGAGCTATTTATGAAAAAGCCACAGCCAATATCATACTGAATGGGCAAAATTGGAAAAATTCCCTTTGAAAATTGGCACAAGACAGGGATGCCCTCTCTCACCACTCCTATTCAACATAGTGTTGGAAGTTCTGGCTAGGGCAATCAGGCAAGAGAAAGAAATCAAAGGTATCCAGTTAGGAAAAGAAGAAGTCAAATTGTCCCTGTTTGCAGATGACATGATTGTATATTTAGAAAACCCCATTGTCTTAGCCCAAAATCTCCTTAAGCTGATAAGAAACTTCAGCAAAGTCTCAGGATACAAAATTAATGTGCAAAAATCACAAGCATTCTTATACACCAGTAACAGACAAGCAGAGAGCCAAATCAGGAATTAACTTCCATTCACAATTGCTTCAGAGAGAATAAAATACCTAGGAATCCAACTTACAAGGGATGTAAAGGACCTCTTCAAGGAGAACTACAAACCACTGCTCAGTGAAATCAAAGAGGACACAAACAAATGGAAGAACATACCATGCTCATGGATAGGAAGAATTAATATCGTGAAAATGGCCATACTGCCCAAGGTTATTTATAAATTCAATGCCATCCCCATCAAGCTACCAATGAGTTTCTTCACAGAACTGGAAAAAACTGCTTTAAAGTTCATATGGAACCAAAAAAGACTACGCATTGCCAAGACAATCCTAAGTCAAAAGAACAAAGCTGGAGGCATCACATTACCTGACTTCCAACTATACTACAAGGCTACAGTAACCAAAACAGCATGGTACTGGTACCAAAACAGAGATATAGAACAATGGAAAAGAACAGAGTCCTCAGAAATAATACCACACATCTACAGCCATCTGATCTTTGACAAACCTGAGAGAAACAAGAAATGGGGAAAGGACTCCTTATTTAATAAATGGTGCTGGGAAAATTGGCTAGCCATAAGTAGAAAGCTGAAACTGGATCCTTTCCTTACTCCTTATATGAAAATTAATTCAAGATGGATTAGAGACTTAAATGTTAGACCTAATACCATAAAAACCCTAGAAGAAAACCTAGACAATACCATTCAGGACATAGGCATGGGCAAGGACTTCATGTCTCAAACACCAAAAGCAATGGCAGCAAAAGCCAAAATCGACAAATGGGATCTAATTAAACTAAAGAGCTTCTGAGCAGCAAAAGAAACTACCATCAGAGTGAACAGGCAACCTACAGAGTGGGAGAAAATTTTTGCAATCTACTCATCTGACAAAGGGCTAATATCCAGAACCTACAAAGAACTCAAACAAATTTACAAGAAAAAAACAAACAACCCCATCAAAAAGTGGGCAAAGGATATGAACAGACATTTCTCAAAAGAAGACATTCATACAGCCAACAGACACATGAAAAAATGCTCATCATCACTGGCCATCAGAGAAATGCAAATCAAAACCACAATGAGATACCATCTCACACCAGTTAGAATGGCAATCATTCAAAAGTCAGGAAACAACAGGTGCTAGAGAAGATGTGGAGAAATAGGAACACTTTTACACTGTTGGTGCGATTGTAAACTAGTTCAACCATTATGGAAAACAGCATGGCTATTCCTTAAGGATCTAGAACTAGAGGTACCATATGACCCAGCCATCCCATTACTGGGTATATACCCAAAGGATTACAAATCATGCTGCTATAAAGACACATGCACACTTATGTTTATTGTGGCACTATTGACAATAGCAAAGACTTGGAATCACCCCAAATGTCCATCAGTGACCGACTGGATTAAGAAAATGTGGCACATATACACCATGGAATACTATGCAGCCATAAAAAAGGATGAGTTTGAGTCCTTTGTAGGGACATGGATGCAGCTGGGAACCATCATTCTCAGCAAACTATCGCAAGAACAGAAAACCAAACACCGCATGTTCTCGCTCATAGGTGGGAACTGAACAATGAGATCACTTGGACTCAGGAAGGGGAACATCACTCACTGGGGCCTATCATGGGGAGGGAGTAGGGGGGATGGATTGCATTGGGAGTTATACTGGATGTAAATGACGAGTTGATGGGTGCTGACGAGTTGAAAGGTGCAGCACACCAACAGGGCACAAGTATACATATGTAACAAACCTGCATGTTATGCACATGTACCCTAGAACTTAAAGTATAATAAAATAAATAAATAAATAAAATGATTAAAATAAAAAAAATAGACAATATTTATGCTTCAAGTTATTCCCTTGGATTGCCTCTATATTTTTGTCATCTGTTTGTTTGCTTTTCCTTTTTAAATTTATTTTAGGTTCTGAAAGTACATGTGCTGGTTTGTTACATTTGTAAATTGTGTATTGCTGATGCTTGGTGTATGAATAATTCTGTCATTAAGGTAGTGAGCATAGTACTCCATAGGTAGCCTTCCAACCCACATTCCATTCCCAGTCTTCCCACTCAAGCATTCCCCAGTGTCTGTTTTTTCTATCTTTGTGTCCATATATATTCAATGGTTAGCTCCCACTTACAAGTGAGGGAATGTAGTATTCGTTTTTCTGTTCCTGCGTCTGTTCTCTATGCTTTTTAAAGTGTCACTCTAACACTTGATTTACTAAAAATGAAGTCTAAGTTCATTACTTCATATAGTATTGAAATATTTTCTCATTGCCTACCACATCTCCTTTATCATGTTTATTGACTACTCCATTTGTATATTTATATTTATTCATAAATTCATCTTCAAGTGTATTCTATTCTTTTTTTTTTTTGTCTCATATATGATGTTTACTTGGTTTCATCCTGAGACTTAAAAATCAGTGGTTACTTGCTGGAGAGCAGAATAGGCTGGATAAACTATCAAGACATGTATTAAAGTACTACCTCAAAAGCAAACGTGAGTGTGTCTTTTTTATTCATTTACAGATGATACAGTTATACACACACACATTCACACATGCATACCCCTATCTCACCTGCTATATAATTAATGGCAGAAAAATAACATATATATATTTTTTTTCCTGGGAAGCAAAGCACTATCTGCAAAGTTGTACAACATTATTTAATTTTGGCACTTTCACATCGTGAAATGGATGTGGAAGAGTGTTATGGCGGACACAGGGAGTACAGATCTATCATTAATATGCTGTGTATCTATAGTGGAAGCTCCAAAAAACAGAAAATTTAGTCTATCTAAATAATTGTCCCAGGTTAATAACTTTTGATATAAATACCAAGGCCAATTTTTACTTTCTGTCCATATATGGAGTTGAGTCTTGTTGAGACTCAGTACAAACCAATTATATTATTTGTGTATTATTGATGTAGACTACTCTAAAACCAGGAAGCTGGCTCATCAAAGTATGCATTCTGGTCACAAAGGGACCAGAGAGATTTGGGAGTTCAGTCCAACTCATCTTGAATAGTGGATAAAAAAATTAATGCTGAATGAAATGCTTCGTTTCTGTTTATAAAAACATATGAAAATGATTAGTTGTTGGAAAGTATGGCCTAGAGTTTCTTAGAAACATTTTTGTCTTTCCATGGACAACTGTCTAATTTGCAATGCCACATTAAAAACACCACTTTATGATTTAAAAAAAGTAAGTGCTAAAATTCTAGCAATGTCAATAATTAGGAAAATGTCATTAATTCTAGTTTTCTTATTTGTGAGGATTCAGTATAATAGGAAAGGTGTCCATTTCTATAATATGCATGCCAAATTATTTCATCTTATACAGTTTTTAAAAAAAATATTTAAAACTCATTCTGCTGCTAATTTAATACGTGACTTCTACTAACATACTAACATATGCTTGCTTATTTGTTTGTCTTCTCTGTTGGTGGTTTGCTTTCACTCAGTGCATATTTTTATTGCTTTAAGTTGAGCTGATCATAATTTAGCAGGCCCAGCTGTAGAAATTCAGCCTCTCAACATAGTCAGATGTTCTCATCAAATTAGCTAATTGGCAGTGGCTTTACAAATTCCTTAATTACAGCTGCAAACATGTTATTATAGGAAACAAACCAAGTAGAAAGAGCCTTAAAAATTTTCATTTCACATGGTTGTAAATGTCCTTAAGTGGAGAAAATCTGATCATTTCGTTACTATGCTAACACACTATTGTTCTAATGGTAGGGAATTAGGTATATGAGAGATGTAAACAAAGAATGAAAATGTTTGATGGGTAAAATAACATTCGCTTTAAAGACTACATTGTTTTACATTTTTCCTTCAGTGATTTGGTTACCCACTAAAACCAAAGTTAATATGCATTATACAATGGTCTGGCTAAGTCGAAACTATAAATGTTTGTGTAAAATATACTTATTTGTTCATATTACTATCAATAGGCAATTTAAACTTCTTGTCAAATGGGATTTTTCTTACATCTTTTATAAAGGGTTTCCTGATATTTATTATTGAATTTATTCAAAGATGAGGTAGTTAGAAAACTTGTTATAGTTGAAGCATATTAAATCTGTGTCCTGCTTGCTGAGACTATCCTTTATCTAACCCAATTCAGTAGAAAATGTAAAAAGTAAACAGATTTTTTAATTAATAGTTTGCTTTGTGAATCTGAAATCATGGTGTATTATGTTCACTGGTTTAAAATTGCTACCCTCAAAGGGTACTATTTATAAGTATAATTTCATAGTAAAGGAAAAACAGGATCGATGTTGAAAGAAAATGAACTTTCAGAACCTGCCATAAAATTAATTTAATATTTCACCATACAAAGCACATAAATGTAATATCTCAGTTACAAATAGAAAAAACGAAAATGTTGATTACACGCATAAGAACAAAAATAAGAATAAAAATCTTTATTGCTGCAGTCTGAATTAATGAATATTAAATTGATATTTATGGTATTTTGCAAAGAATATTTTTAAACCATTTTTAAATTTCCATTTTGATTTTATATCATCAAAAATATTGAAGGTAACATTAATTCTGGAATGTTTTAAATGCTTTTATAATTATTTGTGGTAACATATTAAATGTATCTCTATGTGCAGATTTTCCTTGTTTCCAGACTATGTATTTAAAAGATAACCATTTTCCACATGAAACAAAATGGAGTAGGGGTTGCGTATGTGTGTTTAAAGAAAAAAAATATAAAAATTGTTCTTCAAAAATCTCAAATTCAGAAAGTATGTAAAAGAAGTAGTGTGTGTGTACACATATATACACATACATATATATCTTATTAAACAAAAACATAGCAAAAATTTCTGAAATACTTTATCACTATTGATATTACTTGATTATTGAAGAAATTAAATTGTTATGTATTATTACAAAGTGTGTTAAATGTCTACTTTATTATTGTTAATAAGAAATAAAAGATAACCCTCAAATGCGAATCAATAAAAAAGGGATTTCAATCCTTACTTTGCTAATATCCTAACATGTCAATAGCTTTAAAATTTTATGATGTTTTTCAGAAAAAAAACTTTATCTCAAATAATTATTTTAAAAAATATATACAAGAAAGCAGTTTATGAAAAAGAGTGCAAGAACTAGAAACAAAAGTAATTAATGAGGAGAGAAACAATTCCAAAAACACATGATATTTTTATTATGATATTTTACTTCACTCCGGAAAACAATGCATAGCTGAACCTAGGATGAAAAGTTTTGTATTTGAATTACTAGAATTCCTGTTTGAAAGTGATTTCATTTTTGTCTAAAGTATATTTTCATTTGCCCTCTATTATAGTGTTACCTACTTTCTAGCTTCTTTCTTCAGAGGTTTATGGTAAAGTACCTTCAAAAGCCTACCTAGCTCAATGAATTTCTGATTTTCACTAAAATTGGAAAGTGTAGTCTCAGAGCTAAGGACCTTTTTAGCAGCTAATCTTCCATTTGGACTCATATAGCTTAGAACGTTGTCTATAATTGTCGTATTTGTTATTCAATAGAGTCACCAACTCCATAGCTTAGTGAGATTTTTCTTCCAGTTTGTGGAACACCTGCATCAGACTCACATAAAGGTAACTGAAAATTAGAGATCTGGGAGCTGTCAGTACCTGCTGAATGGAATTTTTTATGGTTCTTTTCAGTAACATGCAATTTTAAGAAACTTCCTGGGTAAGTCTAATATGTAGTAATAATTGAACACCAATGGAAGTGCTTGATTCCTATGCCTCTGGAAACAAACAGACCTGAGTTATATATTTTACTATCTGTGTAAATATATAACAATGGCCTTTTCTGAATGCCCATCATTTACAATATTTTGTAAGAGGGAAAAAAAATTGTATTCAATGTTTTTCAAGAGTGGTCCATTGACCCTTCAAACTTAATAGTGTTCAGCACTGTGTTAGGTTGGAGTCTTTTTTTTCAAACAGCTTAAAATCTAGTGGAAGAGTCAAGACTAACAGAAATTAATCTATAGAAATAATAGAGGATGATATATGTGTCATATTATATGTTATCAAACACATATTGTCAATGTTTCAGGAAATAAAGAAATTAATATACAGAAATATGATATAGATAGAATTCAGAAAGGGAGAAGAAAGGGTATTTTTGGCAAAATACCCTTGCTCCATTGATTTTCAGTTTTAACTGTACATTGTATTTATCTAGGATGTTTGTTGAAATTGCACATTTATGAAAAAAATACGTACAGAGATTTCTATTCATCAGATAATATTTCCCAGAGACCTGATATTTCTCAGAGCTCTGATTCTGAATGATTTTAAGCAACAATAACAAAAAAAAATTGTAGGATATCAGGATAAACCCAACCAGAAGCAAACAAGTAAATGGAAGGATGAAGAATTTGATAAGTAGGAGGGTTACGTCAGACAAAAGGTACTAAAAATCCAGGAGGAATATCTAGAATTCATAGTGTAAGCACAT
>NC_045445.1:66739871-66791390 GCF_002776525.5 Piliocolobus tephrosceles | reverse complement strand
TATTTAATAGAAAAGTGTAAAAAATAGCATTTATTTATATTCAGATTTCAGTACTAACTGAATGATATCAATTCTGGCCATATATTACAGAAAACAAAATATTATGACTTGGGTTATAAACAATAATATGATAGAATTTAAGGAGACTTTTACTTCTGATCATGAGAGAGTAGCTGATACCAGACTACACTAAACCACAGTAGGGTGAGAGTACAACCCTCAAAAGAAAAAGAATTCATGATGTGAGTACCATATTGGCAATAGCTTTCTTACTAGGGACAATTTTCAGATTGTAGTACATAGAACTGGAACCCAAGCAGAACACAATCATTCTGCTGACGTCACAAGGCAGACGTCGGAGGTGTGGCTAAAGTAGCAGGAAACTGTGAGTCAAAGCCCCACAGAGAAGGGATCTGTGTTGAGTGGCAGAAGTCTACTGGAAGTTTCAGACCTGTCTTTGGTGAAGGGGTAAACTTTGAAGGATCAGGATGATACCACGTGAGGATAGTAACATAGGACTTACTACTCAGATGAGAGTAAATAGCTAATAGACATTAAGCAGTGTCAAGAAACATTGGTATTCTAATCCAATCACAGAGAAGAGACCTAATTAATAAGTACCCGGGTAATCTAGCTAAGATAAAGAAAAAGTATTGTTTAAGAAGTAAGGATGGCGAGCCGGGTGCGATGGCTCACGCCTGTAATTCCAGTACTTTGGGAGGCCAAGGCGGGCAGATCACAAGGTCAGGAGATGGAGACCGTCCTGGCTAACAAGGTGAAACTCGTCTCTACTAAAAAAAAAAAAAAAAAAATTAGCCGGGCGTTGTGGTGGTCACCTGTAGTCCTAGCTACTTGGGAGGCTGAGACTGGGCAATGGTGTGAACCCAGGATGCGGAGCTGCAGTGAGCCGAGATCGTGCCACTGCACTCCAGCCTGGGCAACAGAGCAAGACTCCGAAGAAAAAAAAAAAAGTAAGGTTGGTTGGGAGGAGCCAATATGGCCAAATAGAGGGAACTGCCATTAGTGGCTCTCACCAAGAACAAAAAGAGTGAGTGAATCCTGCACCTTTAGCTGAGGTATCCAGGTTCTGTCATTGGGACTGACTAGACAGTTGATGTGACCCACAGAGACCGAGGAAAAGCAGGGTGGAGTGGCAGCCCACCCAAAAGCTGCACGGGACAAGAGGAGCTCCCATTCCCAGCCAAGGGAGGCAGAGATTGTGCTACCCAGTCTGGGAAACCACATTTTTTCCATGGGTCTGTGCAACCTGTGAATCAGGAGATCCCTTTGTGAGCCCATGCCACCAGGGCCTTGGGTCCCAAGCACAGAGCTGTGCAGACTCTTGGCATCCACTCAGGTTATGGCAAGTGGCAGTAAGCTGGAGACTAAGATGACCGAATTGCCAGGGGTAAGGATGCCCACCATCAGTGCAGCTCCAGTTGGCCATTTTCCCCTACTGGGGCCAAGGAGAGGAACTGATTTGGACCAGGAGGAATTCCCCCACAGTGCAGCACAGTGGCTGTGGCAGATCATGGTCAGACTGCTTCTTTAGGTGATCCTGGGATCCATTTCTCCTCACTGGGCAGGGCCTCCAAAAAAGAGCCCAAATTGCAATGACAACCCAAAGCAAAAAGAACAAAGCTGGAGGCATCACACTACTCAAATTCAAACTATACTACTAGGCTGCAGCAACCTAAACAGCATGGTACTGATACAAAAACAGACATGTAGACCAACGGAACAGAATAAAGAACTAAGGAATAATACTGCACATCTACAACCATCTGATCTTGGACAAACATGACAAAAACAAGCAATGTGGAAAGGATTCCCTATTTAATAAGTGGTGCTGGGAGAATTGGCTAGTCATATGAAGAACATTGAAACTGGACCCCTTCCTTACACCTTATACAAAAATTAACTCAAATGGGTTAAAGAGTTAAACGTAAAATCCAAAACTATAAAATCCCTAGAAGAAAATCTATGCAATATCCTTCAGGACATAATCATGGGCAAAGATTTCATGATCAAAACACCAAAAGCAATTACAACAAAATCAAAAATTGACAAATGGAATCTAAATAAACTAAGGAGCTTCTGCACAGCAAAAGGAGCTATCATCAGAGCAAACAGAAAACCTATGGAATGGGAGAAAATTTTTGCAATCTATCCATCTGACCAAGGTCAATTTTCAGAATCTACAAAGAACTTAAACAAATTTAGAAGAAAAAAAAACAAGCAACATTAAAATTGGACAAAAAACATAAATATAAAAAGACACTTCTCAAAAGAAGACTTTATGCGGCAAAAAAACACGAAAAAAAGCTCAACATCACTGATCATTAGAGAAATGTGAATCAAAACTACAATAAGAGACCATCTCATGCCAGTCAGAATGACAATTATTAAAAATTTAAGAAACCACAGATGCTGGCGAGGTTGCAGTGAAATAAGAACCCTTCTACCCTGTTGGTGGAAATGTAAATTAGTTCAATCACTGTGGAGGCAGTGTGGCAATTCTTCAAAGACTTAAAATCAGAAACGCTGTTTGATGCAGCAATCCCATACCCAAAGGAATATAAATCAGTCTATTATAAAGATATATGGATGTGTATGTTCACTGCAGCACTATTCACAATAGCAAAGACGTAGAATCAACAAAATGCCCATCAATGATAGACTGAATAAAGAAAATGTGGTACATATACATCACAGCATACTATGCAGCCATAAAAAGGAAGGAGATTATGTACTTTGCAAGGATGTGAATGGAGCTGGAAGCCATTATAGTCAGCAAACTAATGCAGGACCAGAAAAACAGACATCGTGTGTTCTCACTTATAAGTGGGAGCTAAACAGTGTGAACATATAGACACAGGAAGGTGAACAACACATATCAGGACCTGTTGGTAGAGGGGAGGGAGAGCATCAGGAAAAATAGCTAATCCATTGTGGTCTTAACACTTAGGTGATGAGTTGATCTGTGCAGCAAACCAACATGGCATAAGTTTACCTGTGTAACAAACCTTCACATCTTCCACATGTACCCTGGAACTTAAAATAAAATATAGAAGTAAAAATTATACTCTACACTGAGCAAAGGTTGTTTTAGACTTGCCTTATAAAGCATGAAATAAAGTTATGACAAGACACCTGGGGAGACAATTTTTTGAGATTGAATCTTGTCAAGTTAGAAGGACATTGGAAGCACCTTTATATGTTTAAAGGTACTACCACAGTGAACAATCAAACCTAAACAAACACAAGGTTATAAAACTCCTTATGTGAACAGACTGTTAAACAAAATCATCCCTCTTCAGAGG
Source organism: Piliocolobus tephrosceles (assembly GCF_002776525.5). Lineage (NCBI taxonomy): Eukaryota > Metazoa > Chordata > Mammalia > Primates > Cercopithecidae > Piliocolobus > Piliocolobus tephrosceles. The sequence continues at coordinate 66,788,067 of NC_045445.1, read as the reverse complement.
AAAACAACCAAGATCAGAATATTTACAAAATACCATATCACATGAGCAAAATAGAAAAAAAAAAAAAAAAACAGTTACTAAACATGATTTGCAGGTAAATAATGAAATGAAGGCAGAAATAAAGATGTTCTTTGAAACCGATGAGAACAAAGACACAATGTACCAGAATCTCTGGGACACATTTAAAGCAGTGTGTAGAGGGAAATTTATAGCACTAAGTCCCCACAACAGAAAACAGGAAAGATCTAAAATCGACACCCTAACATCACAATTAAAAGAACTAGAGAAGCAAGAGCAAACACATTCAAAAGCTAGCAGAAGGTAAGAAATAACTAAGATCAGAGCAGAAGTGAAGGAGGTAGATACACATACACACACACACACACACACACACAAACCTTCAAAAAATCAGTGAATCCAGGAGCTGGTTATTTGAAAAGATCAATATTGATAGACTGCTAGCAAGACTAATAAAGAAGAAAAGAGAGAAGAATCAAACAGACAGAATAAAAAATTATAAAGAGGATATCACCACTGATCCCACAGAAATACAAACTACCATCAGAGAATACTATAAACACCTCTATGCAAATAAACTGGAAAATCTAGGAGAAATGGATAAATTCTTGGAAACATACACCCTCCCAAGACTAAAAGAGGAAGAAGTTGAATCGCTGAATAGACTAATAACAGGTTCTGACATTGAGGTAATAACGAATAGCCTACCAACCAAAAAAAGTCCAGGACCAGATGGATTCACAGCCGAATTCAACCAGAGGTAAAAAGAGGAGATGGTAGCATTCCTTCTGAAACTATTCCAATTAACAGAAAAAGAGGGAATCCTCCCTAACTCATTTTATGAGGCCAGCATCATCCTAATACCAAAGTCTGGCAGAGACACAACAAAAAAAAGAGAATTCTAGACCAATATCCCGGATGAACATTAATGCAAAAATTCTTAATAAAATACTGACAAACCGAATCCAGCATCACATCTAAAAGCTTATCCACCACAATCGAGTTGGCTTCATCCCTAGGATGCAAGGCTGATTCAACACAAGCAAATTAATAAACATAATCCATCACATAAACAACCCAAAGACAAAAACCGCATGATTACCTCAATAGATACAGAAAAGGCCTTCTACAGAATTCAACAGCCCTTCATGTTAAAAACTCTCAATAATCTAGGTATTGATGGACGTATCTCAAAATAATAAGAGCTATTTATGACAAACCCACAGCCAGTATCATACTGAAGGGGAAAACCTGGAAGCATTCCCTTTGAAAAGCGGCACAAGACAGGGATGCCCTCTCTCACCACTCCTATTCAACATAGTGTTGGAAGTTCTGGCCAGTACAATGAGGCAAGAGAAAGAAATAAATGGTATTAAATTAGAAAAAGAGGAAGTCAAATGGTCCCTGTTTGCAGATGACATGATTGTATATTTAGAAAACCCCATTGTCTCAGCCCCAAATCTCCTTAAGCTGATAAGCAACTTCAGCAAAGTCTCAGGATACAAAATTAATGTGCAAAAATCACAAGCATTCTTATACACCAGTAACAGACAAGCAGAGAGCCAAATCAGGAATGAACTTCCATTCACAATTGCTTCAAAGAGAATAAAACACCTAGGAATTCAACTTACATGGGATTCAAAGGACCTCTACAAGGAGAACTACAAACCACTGCTCAGTGAAATAAAAGAGGACACAAACAAATGGAAGAACATACCATGCTCATGGATAGGAAGAATCAATATCGTGAAAATGGCCATACTGCCCAAGGTTATTTATAGATTCAATGCCATCCCCATCAAGCTACCAATGAGTTTCTTCACAGAATTGGAAAAAACTGCTTTAAAGTTCATATGGAACCAAAAAAGAGCCCGTATTGCCAAGACAATCCTAAGTCAAAAGGACAAAGCTGGAGGCGTCACGCTACCTGACTTCTAACAATACTACAAGTCTACAGTAACCAAAACAGCATGGTGCTGGTACCAAAACAGAGATATAGACCAATGGAACAGAACAGAGTCCTCAGAAATAATACCACACATCTACAGCCATCTGATCTTTGACAAACCTGAGAGAAACAAGAAATGGGGAAAGGATTCCCTATTTAATAAATGGTGCTGGGAAAATTGACTAGCCATATGTAGAAAGCTGAAACTGGATCCTTTCCTTACTCCTTATACGAAGATTAATTCAAGATGGATTAGAGACTTAAATGTTAGACCTAATACCATAAAAACCCTAGAAGAAAACTTAGGTAGTACCATTCAGGACATAGGCATGGGCAAGGACTTCATGTCTAAAACACCAAAAGCAACGGCAACAAAAGCCAAAATTGACAAATGGGATCTAATTAAACTGAAGAGCTTCTGCACAGCAAAAGAAACTACCATCTGAGTGAACAGACAAACTACAGAATGGGAGAAAATTTTTGCAATCTACCCGTCTGACAAAAGGGCTAATATCCAGAATCTACAAAGAACTTAAACAAATTTACAAGAAAAAACAACCCCATCAAAAAGTGGGCAAAGGATATGAACTGACACTTTTCAAAAGAAGACATTTATGCATCCAATAGACACATGAAAAAAATCTCGTCGTCTCTGGTCGTTAGAGAAATGCAAATAAATCCACAATGAGATACCATCTCACACCAGTTAGAATGGAGATAATTAAAAGTCAGAAAACAATAGATGCTGGAGAGGATGTGGAGAAATAGGAACAGTTTTACACTGTTGGTGGGAGTGTAAACTAGTTCAACCATTGTGGAAGACAGTGTGGCAATTCCTCAAGGATCTAGAACTAGAAATACCATTTGACCCAGCGATCCCATTACTGGGTATATACCCAAAGGATTATAAGTCATGCTACTATACAGACACATGCAAACATATGTTTATTGAGGCACTATTCACAATAGCAAAAACTGGAACCAACCCAAATGTCCATCAATGATAGACTGGATTAATAAAATGTGGCATATATACAACATGCAATACTATGCAGCCATAAAAAAGGATGAGTTCATGTCCTTTGAAGCGACATGAGTGAAGCTGGAAATCATCATTCTGAGCAAACTATCACAAGGACAAAAAAGCAAACACCGCATGTTCCGACTCATAGATGGGAATTGAACAATGAGAACCCTTGGTCACAGGGTGGGGAACATCACACACTAGGGCCTGTCATGGGTTCGGGGAATGGGGGATTGATAGCATTAGGAGAAATACCTAATGTAAATGATGACTTAATGGGTGCAGCAAACCAACACGGCACATGTATACATATGTAACAAACCTTCACGTTGTGCACATGTACTGTAGAACTTAAAGTATAATGAAAACAAAACATGATTTCATGTGCATGGATAGGAACGCTTATTATACTTTAAGATGTGTGTTTTTTCCAACTAAATATAGAGATTCCATGCATCCCACTCATAATTCTAAGACATTATTTTGTGGATATTGATAAATCAATTTTAAATGGAATGTAAATATAGAAAGGCAAAATACCCAATAATAGCCAGCATATCTTTGAAGAACAAATATGGAGGACTGAGGCTACTTGACATCAAGACTTACAATAAAGCAACAGTAATCAGATAGTGTGATATTGACAAAAGTGTAGACAGATCTTATTGGAAACAAATAGTGAGGCTAGAAAGATATGTATACAAATATAATCAATTTAGCTTTGACAAGGGAACAAAGGCAATACCATGGAGAAAATAGAGTATTTTCAACAAATAATGTTAGAACAACTGGACATACATGTACACAAATAATGAAAGTAGAGGCAGACATTATGCTTCTCACAAAAATTAACTAAAAGTAGTCTACTGACCTAAATGTAAACACAAATCTCCCAGATGTAAACATAAATGCAAAACATAAATCTCTCGGAATATAAAATAGGAAAAAAATTTAAGTGACCTTGACTTTAATGATTACATATATGATATCAAGGGCACAATACATAAAAATATTGATACACTATACTTCATTGAAATTAAAGATTTCTGCTCTTTGAAAGACATTCAAGAGAATGAGAAGAGAAGACAAAGGTCAGGATAAACTTTTGATATATATATATAATTATGTATATTATTTATATATTATATATATATTAATAGACTGTTATTCAAAATCTACAGTCATTAAAACTCAAAAACAATAAAACAATTAAAAATGGACAGAAATCTGAACATTTCACCAAAGAAAATATACAGAAAACAGATAAGTATATATGTCATTATATAATTGAATTAATATTACAATTAGATAGTGGTACATATTTACTAAAATGACTAAAACCAAAACACACCAAATGCTGGTGAGTATGCATGCCACAGAAACTCTCATCTGCTGCTGGTGGGAATACAAAATGATATAATTTAATTGTAATTGCTAAAATGTGACAGCATGTAAAATGTTTAAAAGGTGGATGTATACAAACAAATGGTACACCATACAATGGAGTATTATTTAGTACTAAGAATAAATGAGGTATCAAGCCTTGAAAATTCATGAAGGAAACCTTGAAAGCACATTGCTAAGTGACAAACCAAACTGAAGAGGCAAGATACTCTATGACTTCAACTATATGGCATCAAGAAAAGGTAAAATTATGGAGACAGTAAAAAGTTTCATGGTTTCCTACTTCTTTTTCCTAAAGGGAAAGAGAGGCAGGGATAAATGGTGGAGAGCAGGGAATTCTTAGGGCAGTGAAACTATTTTGTATGTTACTTTAATAACGGATACGTGTCATTACACATTCTTCAAAATCCATAGAATGTACAACAAAAAGAATGAACCCAAATGAAAGAAGAGCAGGGAATTCTTAGGGCAGTGAAATATTTTGTATATTACTTTAATAATGGATACACGTCATTACACATTCTTCAAAATCCATAGAATGTACAACAAAAAGAATGAACCGTAATGTAAACTGTGGACTTTAGTCATAATATTGTATTAATATCTGTTCATAAATTGTAACAAATATACCACACTAACACAGGATGTAAATAATGTAGAAAAATGTGTGTGGGTGTGGAGAGATGGTTACGTGAGAACTATTTGTATTTTCTGATCATTTTTTCTGTAAATCTCCACTTTTCTTAAAACTGAAGTTTATTAACATTAAATATCACTAGACATAAGGAGAAACATGAAAATGTGAGTTAGAGCCAAGAATAAAAGCAGTAAACAGAAAATGATTGCATAGTATTCTATGCTGGATTTCGCTTACAGAAGTTCCATTTTGGATCTAGTTGACAAAGGCTTTTAAAGTAATTATAAATATGTTTAGAAACTTCAAGGAATTTTTCATCATAATGAATGACTAATAGACCATTTTAGGAAATAAATAGAACTATAAAAAAGGATCAAGTGGAAATTCTAGATGTGAAAAAACGTAGTAACTTAAGTAAAAAGTTTCACCTGAAAAATTCAGAGACATTTGGAAATAGAATGGGACAGAGACCATAAAAGTAAAATTATTATAATTATGCAATTTTAAAACCTGAGAGAGAAAAAAACAAAAATGAATAAAAGAGTTGGGGAGAAAAATGTTTAAAGTACTGGCTGATATTTTCCAATAATTAATGAAAGACAAATACACAACTTCAGGCAGCTCTGCCTATCCAGTTGATTCAGATACAAGAAAAATCAGTTAGTCAAAACATGGTCAAACAGCTAAAAACCATAGATAAAAATAAAATCTTGAAAGCAGCCAGAGGAAGACAAGACTCAGATACATTTTCATGAACAAAAATAGTTAAAGAAAACCATCATAATTCATACCATTAAGACTATAGAGAAGCAAAAACAACGACCTATTGACATACACAGCAACTTGGATGGATCTCAATGGTAGAGGTTGTGGACATAAAAGAGTAGCTTGAGAGCTCTAGGCAACTGAGCACAGAGTGAGAGTCTAGGTTTGAAGGAAAGTTACAAGAAAGAGTAATTGTCTCTGGTAAACCAAAAAATTCTGTAAGAGCCACAGTGCTATTGTGCTTGGGGTACCCCTTAAAGCAGATATGACCACAGTGACCAAATATTTAGATTACAACACCCAAGTCTTTTTGAATGCCTGGAAAGGCTTCCCAAGAAGGATGGCTATAAACAAGCCCAGACTAAGAAAAGAACAATAAATACCTAACTCTCCTACATTAAGACACCAACAAACATGCACAAGCATCAAGGTGTGATCTGGGGAAACATGGCTTCACCAAATAAACTACATAATGCAACAAATATCTATTTTGGAAAACAAGAGGTATTTTAAATTTAAGATACAGAATGCAAATTGGCATTTTCAGAAAACTCAAAGAAATTCAAGATAACACAGAAGAATTTCAGAATCCTATCACATAAATATAACAAAAATATTTAAGATTCTCGGGCAAGAATGGCCAAATAGGAACAACTCCAGTCTGTAGCTCCCAGTGAGACCAATACAAAAGGCGAGTGATTTCTGCATTTTCAACTGAGGTACCGGGTTCATCCCATTGGGACTGGCCAGACAGTGGGTGCAACCCACGGAGGGCAAGCAGAAGCAGGGTGGGGTGTCACATCACCCGGGAAGCTCAAGGGGTCAGGAAATTCACTACCCTAGCCAAGGGAAGTCATGAGTGAGTGATGGTGCTATCTGGCCCAGATACTAGGCTTTTCCTCCTGTCTTTGCAACCCACAGACCAGGAGATTCCTTCAGAAGCCTACACCGTCAGTGCACTAGGTTTCAAGCACAAAACTAGGTGGGCATTTGGGCAGGCACTGAGCTAGCTGCAGGAGTATTTTATTCATATCACAGTGGCACCTGGAATGACAATGAGACAGAACAATTCACTCCCCTGGAAAGGGGGCTGAAGCCAGGGAGCTGAGTGGTCTTGCTCAGCGGATCCCTCCCCCATGGAACCCAACAAACTAAGATCCACTGGCTTGAAATGTTCACTGCCAGCATGACAGTCTGAAGTCAACCTGGGATGCTCAAGCTGGGTGGGGGAAGGGGTGTCTGCCATCATGGAAGCTTCAGTAGGTGATATTCCCCTCACAGTGTAAACAAAGGCACCTGAAAGTTCAGACTGGGCAGAGCCCACCACAGTGCCACAAAGCTGCTGTAGCCAGACTGTCTCTCTAGATTCCTCCTCTCTGGGCAGGGCATCTCTGAAAGAAAGGCAGCAGCCCCAATCAGGAGCTTACAGATAAAACTCCCATCTCCCTGGGACAGAGCACCTGGGGGAAGGGGTGACTGTGAGCACAGTTTCAGCAGACTTAAATCTTCCTGCCTGCTGGCTCTGGAGAGAGCAGCAGATCTCCCAGCACAGCGCTCAAGCTCTGCTAAAGAACAGGCTGCCTCCTCAAGTGGGTTACTGACCCCTGTACCTCCTGACTAGAAGACACTTCCCAGCAGGGATTGACAGACACCTCATGCAGGAGAGCTCTGGCTGGTATCTGGCAAGAGCCCCTCTGGGATGAAGCTTCCAGAGGAAAGAGCAAGCAGCAATTTTTGGTTGCTGGTGATACCCAGGCAAACAGAGTCTGGAGTGGACCTCCAGCAAACTCCAGCAGACCTGTAGCAGAGGGGCCTGACTCTTAGAGGGAAAACTAACAAACATAAAGCAATAGCATCAACATCAACAAAAAGGATGACCACAAAAATCTCATCCAAAGGTCACCAACATCAAAAGCCAATGGTAGATAAATCCACGAAGATGAGGAAAAACCAGTGCAAAATGGCTGAAAATTCCAAAACCAGAATGCCTCTTCTCCTAAAAAGGTTCAGAATGCCTCCTGAGCAAGGGAACAAAACTGGATGGAGAATGAGTTTGACAAGTTGACAGAAGTAGGCTTCATAAGGTGGGTAATAAAAAACTCTTCTGAGCCAAAAGGGCATGTTCTAACCCAATGCAAGCAAGCTAAGAACCTTGATAAAAGGACACAGGAAATGCTAACTAGAACAGCCAGTTTAGAGAAGAATATAAATGACCTAATGGAGCTGAAAAACACAGCATGAGAACTTCGTGAAGCATACACAAGTATCAATAGCCAAACCAATCAAGCAGAAGAAAGCATGTCAAAGATTGAAGATCAACTTAGTGAAATAAAGCATGAAGACAAGATTAGAGAAAAAAGAATGAAAAGGAAGAAAACCTCCTAGAAATATGGGACTATGTGAAAAAACCAAACCTATGTTTGATTGGTGTACCTGAAAGTGACAGAGAGAATGGAACCTGGTTGGAAAACACACTTACGGATATTATCCAGGAGAACTTCCCCAACCTAGCAAGACAGGCTAACATTCAAATTCAGGAAATACAGAGAACACCACAAAGATACTCCTCGAGAAGAGCAACCCCAAGACATACACTCATCAAATTCACCACGATTGAAATGAAGGAAAAAATGTTAAGGGCACCCGGAGAGAAAAGTTGGGTTACCCACAAAGGGAAGCCCATCAGATTAACAGTGGATCTCTCTGCAGAAACCTTAGAAGCCAGACTATTGTGACCAATATTCAATATTCTTAAAGAAAAGAATTTTCAACACAAAATTTTATATCCAACCAAACTAAGCTACATAAGTGAAGCTACATAAGTGAAGGGGAAATAAAATCCTTTACAGACAAGCAAATGCTGAGAAATTTTGTCACCACCAGGCTTGCCTTACAAAAGCTTCTGAAGGAAGCACAAAATATGGGAAGAAAAAACCAGTACCAGCCACTGCAAAAACATACCAAAATGTAAAGACCACTGACACTATGAAGAAACTGCATCAACTAATGGGCAAGATAACAAGCTAGCATCATAATGATAGGATCATATTCACACATAACAATATTAGCCTTAAATGTAAATGAGCTAAATGACCCAATTAAAAGAGGCAGACTGGCAAATTGGATAAAGAGTAAAGACCCATTGGTGTGCTGTCTTCAGGAGACAAATCTCAAGTGCAAAGACACACATGGGCTCAAAATAAAGGGATAGAGGAAGATTTACCAAGCAAATGGGAAGAAAAGAAAACCAGCAGGGGTTACAATCCTAGTCTTTGATAAAACAGATGTTAAACTAACAAAGATCAAAAAAAGACAAAGAAGGGCATTACATAATAGTAAAGGGATCAATGTAAAAAGAAGAGCTAACTATCCTAAATATATATGTACCCAATACAGGAGCACCCAGATTCATAAAGCAAATTCTTAGAGACCTACAAAGAGACTTAGACTCCCACACAATAATAGTGGGAGACTTTAACATCCCACTGTCAATAGTAGACAGATCAACAAGAGAGATAATTAGTGCAATCAAGTTAGAACTCAAGATTAAGAAACTCACTCAAAAACACATGACTACATGGAAACTGAACAACTTGCTTCAAAATGACTACTGGGTAAATAACAAAAGTAAGGTAGAAATAAATAAGTTCTTTGAAACCATGATAACAAAGAGACAATGTACCAGAATCTCTGAGACACAGCTAAAGCAGTGTTAAGAGTGAAATTTACAACACTAAATGTCTCCATGAGAAAGTGGGAGAGATCTAAAATTGACATTCTAGCATCACAATTAAAAGAACAATAGAAGCAAGAGCAAACAAATTCAAAAAATTCAAAAGCTAGCAGAAGAAAAGAAATAACTAAGATCAGAGTAGAACTGAAGAAAATAGAGACTTGAAAAACACTTCAAAAACTCAGTGAATCTAGGACCTGGCTTTTTAAAAAAAGATCAGCAAAATAGATAGACTGCTAGTAATAAAGAAGAAAAGAGAAAAGAATCAAATAGACACAATAAAATATGATAAACAGGGTATCACCACTGATCCCACAGAAATAAAAACTACCATCAGAGACTACTATAAACATCTCTATGCAAATAAACTAGAAAATCTAGAAGAAATGAGTACATTCCTGCACACGTTCACTCTCACAAGGTTAAATCTGGAAGAAGTTGAATTCTTGAATAGACCAATAACAAGATCTGAAATTGAGACAGTACTTAATAGGCTACCAATGAAAAAAACCTGGGACCAGAGAGATTCACAACTGAATTCTACCAGAAGTACAAAGAGGAGCTGGTATCTTTCCTTTTAAAACACTTCCAAACAATAGAAAAAGAGGGACTCCTCCCTAACTCATTTTATGAGGCCAGCATCATCCTGATACCAAAACCTGGCAGAGACACAACAAAAAAGAAAATTTCAGGCCAATATTTCTGATGAACATCAATGCAAAAATCCTCAACAAAATACTGGCAAATCAAATCCAGCAGCACATTAAAAAACTTACCCACCACGATCAAGTCAGCTTCATCCCTGAGATGCAAGGCTGGTTCAACATACACAAATTAATATACGTAATCTACCACATAAACAGAAACAAAGACAAAAACCACATGATTATCTCAATACATGCAGAAAAGGCCTTTGACAAAATTCAACACCCCTTTATGCTAAAACCACTCAATAAATGAGGTATTGATGAAATGTATCTCAAAATGACAAGAGTCATTTATGGCAAACCCACAGCCAATATTATACTGAATGGGCAAAAGCTGGAAACATTCCCTTTCAAAACCAGCACAAGACAAGGATGCCCTCTGTCACCACTTCTATTCAACATGGTATTGGAAGTTCTGCCAGGGCAATCAGGCAAGAGAAAGAAATAAAGCGTATTCAAATAGGAAGAGAGGAAGTCAAACTGTCTCTGTTTGTAGATGACATAATTGTGTACGTAGAAACCCCCATTGTCTCAGCCCAAAAGCTCCTTAAACTGATAAGCAACTTCATCAAAGGCTCATGATACAAAATCAATGTGCAAAAATCACAAGCATTCCTATACACCAATAATAAAGAAACGGAGAGCCAAATCATGAGTGAACTCTCAATCACAATTGCTACAGAGAATAAAATACCTAGGAATACAACTTATAAGGGATGTGAAAGACCTCTTCAAGGAGAACTACAAACTACTGCTTAAGGAAATAAGAGGACACAAACATATGGAAACACATTCCATGTTCATGGATAGGAAGAATCAATATTGTGAAAATGGCCATACTGCCCAAAGTAATTTATAGATTCAATGCTACTCCCATGAAGCTTCCCTTTACTTACTTCACAGAATTAAAAACAAAACAAAACAAAACTTTAAATTTCATATAGAACCAAAAAAGAGCCCACATAGCCAAGACAATCCTAAGCAAAAAGAACAAAGCTGGAGGCATGATGCTACCTGACTTCAAACTATAATACAAGGCTACAGTAACTAAAACATCATGGTACTGGTACCAAAACAGATATATAGACCAAAGGAACAGAACAGAGGCCTCAGAAATAACACCACGCATCTACAATCATCTGATCTTTGGCAAACCTGACAAAAACAAGCAATGGGGAAAGGATTCTTTATTTAATAAATGGTGTTGGGAAAACTGGCTAGCCATATAAATAAAACTGAAACTGGACCCCTTCCTTACACCTTATAAAAAAATTAACTCAAGATGGATTAAAGACTTAATGTAAAACCTAAAACCATAAAATCCCTAGCAGAAAACCTAGGCAATGCCATTCAGGACACAGGCATGGGCAAAGACTTCATGACTAAAACGCCAAAAGCAACAACAACAAAACCCAAAATTGACAAATGGCATCTAATTAACCTAAAGAACTTCTGTACAGCAAATGAAACTACCATCAGAGTGAACAGGCAACCTACACAATGGGATAAAAATTTTACAATCTATCCACCTGACAAAACGCTAGTATCCAGAATCTACAAGAAACTTAAACAAATTTGTAAGAAAAAAAACATCAAAAAGTGGGCAAAATGTATGAACAGAAACTTTTCAAAAGAACACATTTATGCAGCCAGCAAACATATGAAGAAAAGTTCATCATCACTGGTCATCAAATAAATTCAAATCAAAACCACAATGAGATATCATCTCACACCAGTTAGAATGGTAATCATTAAAAGGTCAGGAAACAACAGGTGCTGGAGAGGATGTGGAGAAATAGGAATACTTTTACACCGTTGGCAAGAGTGTAAATTAGTTCAACTATTGTGGAAGGCAGTGTGGTGATTCCTCAATAATCTAGAACTAGAAATAACATTTGACCCAGCAATCCCACTACTGGGTATATACCCAAAGGATTATAAATCTTTCCACTATAAGGACACATGCACACGCATATTTGTTGCAGCACTATTCACAATAACAAAGACTTGGAACTAAACAAAGGGAGGGATAGCATTAAAGGAGAAATATTTAATGTAGATGGCAGGTTCATGGGTGCAGCAAATCACCATGACACATGTATACCTATGTAACAAACCTGCACATTCTGCACATGTATCCCAGAACTTAAAGTATGATTTTTAAAAAGAAAAAAAATCAATAAAAAAAGAATCAAACAGAAATTCTCTCACTCAAAAATGCAGTTGGCATATTGAATAATGCATCAGAATCTCTTACCAGCAGAAGAGGTGAAGTAGAAAAAGAATTAATCAGCTTGAAGACAGGCTATTTGAAAATACACAGAAGAGACAAAAGAAAAAATAATTAAAAAAGAATAAAGCATGTTTACAATATCTTAAAAAATAAAAATAAAAAGGAAAAGTCTAAGGGTTAATGTCCCTAAAGATTACTTAGAGAAAGAGATAAGGGTAGACAGTTTATTCAAAACTATAATAACAGTGAATTTCCTATTTCTAGTGAAATATATCTATATTCAAGTTCAAGAAGGCTATAGAACACTAAGAAGATTTAATGCAAATGAGACTACCTTAAAGCATTTAATAATCAACTCTCAAATATCATGAATAAGATAGGGACCTAAAAGTAGCAAGAGAAAAAAAATAACATCAATGAGGCTCTAATACATCTGACAGCATTCTTCTCAGTAAATTCTTACATGCCATGAGAAAAATGACATTCTTAAAGTGCTGAAGAAAATAAAGAAATTAACCTAGCATATTATATCCAGTTACATTCCTTCAAGCATAAGGAGAAATAAAGACTTTCCCAGAAAAATGAAAGCAGAGGAATTTTATCAACACCAGATCTGTCCCACAAGAAATGCTAATAAAAGTTATTCAATAAAAAATAAAAAATCAATAGTGAGCAATAATAAATTATTTGAAGGTACAAAACTCACAGGTAAGAATAAACACTTTAGAAAAGAAAACACTGATGGTAAGGCTTGGTGGCTCACGCCTGTAATCCCAGCACTTTGAGAGGCCCAAGTGGGTAGATGGCCTGTGGTCAGGAGCTTAAGCCTAGCCTGGCCAACATGGCAAAACCTCATCTCTACTAAAAATACAAAAGTTAGCTGGGTGTGGCAGTGGGCACTGATAATCTCAGCTACTCAGGAGTCTGAGGCAGGAGAATGGATTGAACCTGGGAGGTGGAAGTTGCAGTGAGCTGAGACTGCACCATTGCACTCCAGCATGAGTGACAAGTGTGAAACTCCGTCTCAAAAACTATCAAACAAACAAAACAAAACAAAACAAAAACACCAGTTACTATAACACTGCAATTGTGGTGTGTAAACTACTCATATCTTGAGTAGAAAGACTAAAATATAAACCACTAAAAATGATAACTACAACAAATTTTCAGGACATAGACAGTACACTAAGATAAAAATAGAAACAACAAAAAGGTAAGAAACAGGGGCATGAAGCTAAATTGTACATTACTTATTCATTTTCTCCTTGCTTTTTATGCAATATGATTTAAGTTGTCATCAGCTTAAAATAATAGGTTATAATATAACATTTGCAAGCCTCATAGAAACCTCAAATGAAAAAACATACAACAAGCATACAAAAAGTAAAATGCAAGAAATTAAAACACCATATTAGTTTTAATTGACTCAGAGTGCCACATGGCTGGGGAGGCCTCAGCAAACTTACAATTATGTTAGAAGGCACCTCTTCACAGGGCAGCAGGAGAGAGAATAAGTACAAGCAGGAGAAATGCCAGATGCTTATAAAACCATCAGATCTCATGAGATTCACTCATTATCATGAGAACAGCATGGGAGAACCTCCCCCATGATTCAATTACCTCCATCTCTTCATGCCCTTGACACATGGTGACTATGGGGATTGCAATTCAACGTGAGGTTTCTGTGGGGACACAGAGCCAAACCATGTTCCATACCATCATAGAAAATCACCTTCACTTAAAGAAAGGCAGGAAGGAAGGAAAAGAGGAAGGAAAGATCACAAAACAACCAGAAAACAACACATAAAATGGTAGGAGCATGCTATTATTACATATCAGTAACAACAAAGAATGTAAATGGACTAAACCCTCTAATCAAATAGTATAGAGTGGCTTAATGGATAATAAAATAAGACTCACAATCTGCTGCCTATAAGAAACATACTTCACCTATAGGGACACACATAGACTAAAAATAAAAATTAAAAAAAATCGAAAGGATATTCCAGGCAAATGAAAACAAAACAAAAAAAAATTAGAAGTAGCTATACTTGCATCAGGCAAAATATATTTTAAGGCAAAAACAATAAAAATGATAAAGGAGGTAATTATATAATGATAAAGAGATCAAATCAGCAAGAGGATAAAACTTTTAAATATATATTCACATAACACTGGAGCGCCCAGACACATACATAATGTGAACATTATTAGAGGGAAAGAGATAGGCTCCAGTACAATAATAGCTGGAGACTTCAGCACCCTACTTTTCATGTTGTACAGATCATTCAGGCAGGGAAAAAAAATAGACTTAATTTGCACTATAGACTAAATGGACCTAATAAATATTTACAGACCATTTCATCCAACAGCTGCATAATACATATTCTTCTTTAAGGCACATGGATCATTCTCAAGAATAGATCATGACTTGTCCATAAAACAAGTCTTAAAAATTCAGAAATAATGAAACCATATTAAGCATCTTCTCTGAAGAAAATTGAAAACTATAGATCAATAAGAAGAATAATTTTGGAAATTTTGTGAACACATGTAAATTATAAAATATGCTGCTGACTAACCAGTGCATCAATAAAGAAATTAGGAAGAAAATTTAAAAATGTCTTCAAGCAAATGATAACAGAAGCACAACATACCAAAAGCTGTGGGATACACTAAAGAGGGTATTAAAAGGAAAGCTTATCACTATAAGTGCCTACATAAAAAATTTAAAAACTACAAATAAGCAGTCTAATCATGTATCTTAAAGAATTAAAAAAGAAGAGCAATCCAAACCCAACATTATTAAAATAAAATAAGCATAAACAAATGAAATAGAAATAAAGAAAACAATACAAAGACCAATAAAATTAAAAGTAAGTTTTTTGATAAGATAAACAAAATCAACAAACCTTTAGCCAAAGTTTTTTCAAATAAAAGAAGACACAAATAAATTCAGAGATAAAAAATTAGACATTAAATCTGATACTGCAGACATTCAAATGATTACTAGGGACTACTATGAGCAACTATATGCCAGTAAATTGTAAAAACTAAAAAAAAAAAAAAAAGAAAAAAAAGGATAAATTTCTAGATACACACAGCCTACCAAATCTGAACCATGGATAAATTCAAAAGCTTAACACACCAAAAACACGTAAAGAGATTTAAGCCATAGGAAAAAAAATCTCTCCCAGCAAAGAAAATCCTGGAACCCAATGTTTTCACTGCTGAATTATATCAAAACACTTAAAGAAGAGGTTATATCACTCTCACCCAAGCTAATCAAATAATAACAAACGAGCAAATGCTTCTAAACTCATTCTATGAGGCAAATATTACCCTGACACCAAAATCAGGCAAAGACACATAAAAAACCTAAATATCAATATCCCTATTGAACACTGATGCAAAATGGTTACCAAAATCCTAGCCAATTAAATTGAACAACATACTGAAAAGATCATTTTTCATGCTCTTCATGATTATTCATAGTAAGTGGGATTTATCCCTGGGAGACAAGCATGGTTCAGCATATGCAAAACAGTCTATATGATAATTCATATCAACAGAATGAAGGAAAACAACTATATGGTCACTTCAATTGATGCGGAAAAACCACTAGATAACATTCAACATACTTTCAGGATAAAAATCCACAAAAATCTGGGTATAGAAGGTCTATAATTTCACACAATAAAACTCATGTATGACAGAACCACAGCTAGTATGATATTGAAAATCTTTCCTCTAAGAACTGGAATATGACAAGGATGTCCACTTTCACCACTATTATTCAACATGTATTAGAAGGCATGGCTACAGTAATCAGACAAGAGAAAGAAAGAGCATACAAACTGTAAAGGAAGAAGCAAATTATCCTTGTTTGCAGACAATATGATCTTGTATTTGGAAAAACCTAAAGACTTCAGCAAAAAAAAATATATATATATATATCTCATATATATATATATATATATCTCACATATATATATATATATATATATATATGAAGTGATGAACACATTCCATAATGTTGCTGGATACAAAATTAACATGCACAACATCAGGAACATTTCTATATGCCAAGAGCAAAAACTCAGAAAAAGAAATCAAGAAAGTAATTCCATTTAAAATAGCTACAAATAAAATAAAATACCCGGGAATTAACTTACCAAAGAAGTGAAAGATCTCTATGATGAATATTATAAAGCACTTTCACAAAAAAAAATTGAAGAGAACACCAAAAAAAAATGGAAAGGTATTCTACAATCATGGATTGGAACAATCAATATTGTTAAAATGTCTATACTACCCAAAACATTCTACAGATTCAATGCAATTTTTACCAAATTACCATGGTATTCTTCACATAAACTATTGTAAAATTAATATGGAATCACAAAAGACCCAGAGTAGCTGAAACTACCCTGAGCAAAAAGAACAAAACTAGAGGAATCACATTACCTGACTTCAAATTATAATGCAGAGCTACAGTAGGCAAAACAGCTTGGTGGTGGTATAAAAACAGACGCATGAATCAATGGAACAGAACAGAACCCAGTAACTAAAACAAAGCTATACATCTACACTCGACTCATTTTCAACAAAAATGCCAAGAATGTACATTGGGGAAAGGATAGTCTCTTCAAAACATTGTGCTGGGGAAGCTGAATATTCATAGGTGAAAAACTGAATATTCATAGGCAGAAAAATGACACTAAATTCCTGTATCTCACCATACACAAATATTAAATCAAAATGAATTAAAAACTTAAATCTAACACCTCAAACTATGAAACTACTGAAAAGAATTTGGGAAACTCTTTAAGATAATTGAATTGAATAATTTCTTGAAAAGAAAACACCCACAAGCACAGGCAACCAAAGCAAAAATGTACAAATGGAAGCACGTTTCAAAAGCACAGCAAAGAGTAAAGTGAACAAAGTGTGGAGACAACCCACAGAATGGGAGAAAATATCTGCAAACTATCTTCCTGGCAACGAATTAAAAACCAAAATATATAAGGAGCTAACAGAACTCTAGGAATAATTATAATGATCTGTTTTAAAAATGGTAAAAATATCTGAATAGACACTTCTCAACAGAAGACACGCAAATGGTAAACAGACACATAAAGCTGCTCAGCATTATTGATCATAAGAGAAATGCAAATCAAAACTACAATGAGATATCATCTCACTCCAGTTGAAATGGCTTGTACGCAAAAGACAGGCAATAACAAATGCTGACAAGGATGTGGAGAAAATGGAATGCTTGTGAATTCTGGGGAATGTAAATTAATACAACCGATATGGAGAACAATTTGGAGATTCCTCAACAAACTAAAAATAGAGCTACCATGTGATCCAGCAATCTCACTGCTTGCTATATACCCAAAATAAATGAATTCAGTATATCGAGGAAATATCTGCACTGCCACATTTTTTACAGCACTGTTTACAGTAGTCAAGACTTGCAATCAACTTAAGTGTCCATCAACAGATGAATGGATAAAGAAAATGTGGAACATATACACAAAGAAGTGCTATTCAGCTATTAAAAAAAATTAGATACTGTCTTTTGCAAAAACATGGATGGAACTGGAAGTCATTATGCTATGTGATATAAGCTAGTCACAGAAAGACAAACTTAGCATATCCTCACTTATTTGTTGTAGCAGCTAAAATTAAAACAATTGAAGTCATGTAGATAGCAAAATGATGGGTACTACAGGCTGGTAATGACTATAGTCAACAATAATTTATTGTGCATTTTAAAGCAACTAAAGGAGTATCATTGAATTGTTTGTAAAATGCAGAAAAGATAAATGTTTGAGGTGATTGATACCATATTTACTCCCACGTGATTGTTATGTATTGTATGCCCGCATCAAAATATCTCATATACCCCATAAATAGATACATCTACTATGTACTCACAAAACTTAAACATTAAAAATTTTAAAATAATAGACAAATAAACTGAAAACTAGTTATAATAAAGTCAGAAAATGCCTTTCTGAACGTTGTGCTTCTAAGAGTAAAAGTAGATACAAGTTGTTTCATTTATCTACTTCAATTCCATGATAGAAGATTTATCTAGTTATGAATGTAAAAGTAAGATTGATAACCAGTTCTGAGAAACTGCATTACAAGAAAACAAGACAAGCAAAAGCAAAAAGCTACTATTTAGATATATTAATCTATATGCAATTGTTGATTAGGAAAAATTTTAAATTGAAAAATTAACATTAAAAGGTACCATTACATTCTGAGATATAGTACGGTGGTTAAGAATTTAGGCTTTGTAGTTACGCTATAGGGATTTCAATTTTGACTTCACAAGTCATTAGCTGCATAATCTTAGGTAAGTTATTTAACTACTATAAATCTCATTTTGCTCAGCTAAATTGAGCCTACCTCATAAGGTTGGTAGCATTAAATGAGTCAGTTTATGTAAATCACTTGGAATAATGCCTGGTTCATAGCAAGCATTAACGAATCATCGTGTCTTATTGTTTTTGTAGTGATCTAAAACTATTCTTTAATCTCTGTATACAAAACAAAACACAAATAGTAAGTGTACGTTTCAATACTTTTTAATAAAGTAAACATCCATAGATAACCAGAACCTGGGTCAATAAAGTAAACATTTGCAGCACTCAAGTCCACCTTAATGCTTCCAAAGCTAACAATTTTCTTGACTGCTAATGATATGGGAGTGCTGGGAAGGGAAGCGTATGGTCCCTTTAAATGATACAGAAGCAGGAAGGGAAATGCTGGGTAGAGAAAGGCGGGACCCTGGATAGGACTCCACTCCCACAGACCTAGGTGAGGACAAGCATTTCTTGCCCAAATGTTGCCTTTCCCAAGACCACTGTGGCCTGCCATGCCTCCATCCGTG
This sequence comes from Piliocolobus tephrosceles, assembly GCF_002776525.5. Lineage (NCBI taxonomy): Eukaryota > Metazoa > Chordata > Mammalia > Primates > Cercopithecidae > Piliocolobus > Piliocolobus tephrosceles. The sequence goes on along the minus strand of NC_045445.1, from coordinate 66,768,691 downwards.
GCCTGTGAAAACCCCAGACCCTAGCGGGCAGACACACGGGCAGCCAGACATTGAGAGGAGCACATTGGCGAAAGAGCACATCGACAGAAGAAGACACAAGAGACTAGTCATTCTGTGGACTTGGAGAGGAGCATGCTGGCAGAAGACCACACGAAGACCATACTGACAGGCACTGGCACGACTGGCAGGAGGATGTGAAGTTTGACTGGGGCAGTTGGCGAAGAGCGGCCAGACTCCAGCGGAAAACCATCTCCCTTCTGGCTCCCTGATTGGGCAGAGAGCTACAGAAATCCCTCTGTCCTTGTGATAAGGAATGGGGTCTAATTGAGCTGGTTAACACAAACCGCCTATAGACAGCAAACTAACAGAACACCCTGTAACACACACCCACACTCCCTTGGGGTGGAAGCCCCACAATCTGCCCCTCTGTATGCTCCCCTAGAGGTTTGAGCAGCAGGGGCACTGTTAGAAGGGAGCCACACCCCCATCACACACTCTGCGAGGGGAACAAGGGAACATTTCCGGTTTCACTAACAGTGTAGTTTAGTTTTTTCTCTATTGAAAACTTCTGCAAATAAATTATGCAATATACTTGATCTGCTCAAAACTATTCTTCCAAGTCTACCATGTTTATACTTGGGCTGATGCTCAATTATATTTATTGTTCAATAGTACTCTATTACATGGGTATACTATAATTTATGTGTCTACTTTAATGTGAGTGTATATTTGTCTTGAGTCCAGTTACTTTGTTCTTGCTATTATGATTAAAGTTGTGATGAAAATAACTGCATGAATTTTTGAAGGAAGATATATATACATTGCTGTGGGGTATATTTCCAGGAGGTGAATTATTGGCCCATGGGGTATGCATGGATTCAGCCTTTGAAGATATTGTGAAACAATTTTTGGAAATCATTATACCCTAAACAACAGTTAATGAGAGTAGCATCACACCCTTGCAAATACTTTTTATTTTATTCATTTTGGTGAATGTGCAGTGTATGTTATCATTTCAATTTGTATTTCCTTATGAACAATAATGTTAAGTATCTTTACATATATTCATTAGCCACGTAAACATCCTCTTTTGAGAATTAACTATTCCAGCGTTTTACTCATTTATCACTGAGTTGTCTATCTTTTACTAGTGGATTTGTAGAAGTTCTTTATATATTATGAATGAGTCCTTTTACAGATATATTTCTTGAAAATATCATTTCCCACACTAGAACTTGTTTTTATATTCTCCTAATGTCTAATGGTAAACATATATCTTTAATTTTAATGGAGTCTAGTTTCAATATGTAGATGTATATATTTTTCTTTACATTTAGTGTTTTTTGTGTTTCATTTTTAAAATATTTTCACATTCTAAATTCATAAGGGTATAAATGTTTTCTCCTGGATATTCTTCCTTTTACTCCTCACAGTGCGAACTATAGTCACTTTAATAGTCATATAGTAATCAGGATCCATTATTTGCATATTAATATCCAAGTGACTCAATAATATTAATTGGAGATTATATTTTTTCTTTATTGAACTTCAGAGTCAGGCATGTCATAAATCAAATATTTTTAAAGTATCTATAGTTTCTATTCTGTTTTATTGGTCTAACTGCACATCCATATTCTTAATTATTGGAACTTTATATTATATCCTGATAAATGATATGTATATTATATATACATATACTAATCACCTAAACGTGAGATGTAAGAAGATATAAACAGAGAGATAGCAAAGAAGTTGAAAAAGATGATCAATACAATGTATGTGCATGTATAACAATACGATAAAATTGCTTAGCATTGTTCTCAGAACGTGCTTTACTTTAATAGTCTTTCTTTTTAACAGTTTTATTATTGCTTACAAAAGGCCCTTGTTGTAATTATGTCTTGCTTTGTAATTTAAAGATTAAACTTAAAGCAATTCAGCATTAAAATCATTTATTTGCACTTAAATTTTAATATTCTGTCTCAGGCAGAAACATATTTTTTATTTAGAATATCTTGAAACATTAATCACTCCAAGGCCTATATCTGCAAGATAAATAAAAAGAGTAGATGAATTATGCTATTTCATTTTAATACAAACGATACAAGATATATCTTATGTACTACATATATATTTATTCCATAATTGAAGGTACATATTTTTCAAATTCTATTTTGATAAGGGATAATTATGCCAGAGTTAATTCCCAGCAATTTTTTTTTCTGGATGGTACATAAGATAATGGTAAATCTGAAAATGATTGGAAGTTTAGATTCCATGAAATATGATAGTTAATATTTAGTTTTGTTTCTAAACGTTTTATTTTCTTTCCTTTACATACCACCCTCATTTTTCTCATTTTTATCTTATCTTTTGACATATTTCTCATGTTTTCCATCTATTTTTTACAAAATGCATCAGAAAATTAATGGCAGCAATATTGGTAGGAGAAGTATTTGAAACAAACCAAATATCCGTCAACAGGGGTATGGATAAATATGCTACTCACTGTTCATATTAAGTAAAATTCTACAACTATTTATTTTGTTGGAGTGATGAATATGTATTGGTAGGGAAATATTAGCATATTTATAGGCAAAAGGAAGTGACCAATAATATTTCTTTTATAACCTAAGTTTGGGGAAAATAGGCACATTTATGTTTAGAAAAACAAAAAAAAAAAAAGGTTTTACACCAAATAGTTAAATTTGCTTACTTCAGAGTTGCAAAATTGGAGAGAAAAAATATGAATCCATTAATTTTCACTTTTTAATATGTAATGTGTATTAATTTCATTGACATTTTATCAAGAAGAAGGGCTTCTGTTTAAATTATGTAATTCATATTGTCAAAAATAGTCAGATTGTAGTCCTCAACAATATTTCCAAAGTGTACTTCCATGGCCATTGGAAGCCAATGGAATTAAAGCTAATAAAATTGAAGTCACTAATACATTAAAAAATCTGTCTACAATTATTTTCTTATACATATGTTCTTTGCAACAGATGCACAATTATTGCATTGAAATTTAATCTGCAAATTTGCTCTAAAATAATAAAAAGGTAACAGAGAAACTGTTATGAAGTAGAGCATAAACCTCAAATAAAGACATACGGATGCTATGAAAACTTTCTCCCTCCTTTTCAAAATGTCAGGTTAATATTGAGTACTACATGATGTCACCCATAAAATTATTTCACCTTGACCTATCCTGTTAAAATATCTTTTAAATTTTATAATTTACAGTTGTTCTATAAATTCTTTTCTAGAGCTCAAAATAGGAAGAAATATGAAATTGAAATTATTGAAGTCAAACAAATTCTGAGTATCAGCAAGAAATACTTTGTGTTTTGCATTTGTAACTGTGTGCTCAAAAACAAGCAAGCAGAGGAACAAAAAGGTGCATGCTATTTGCTAGGAAAAATGTTGGAATATTTATTAAGTTATCCAGCCAATGGTTCTTCATCATTCTTACATTGTCACTAGTTCTCTGAAACAGAGTTTTTTCTTCTCTGAATAAGGGCCAATTTTTAAGTCCATATACCTGAAGAAAATTAAAACCTTGTCAAAAATTAGATACGTTTCTTTTTTCCACTTCATCTCTATAATCCATATTGATATACCACAAATTCGTAAATTCTTCACCTGTAGATAATTAAATGCTCTTAGTATTAAAGAAAAATATTGGCCGGGCGCGGTGGCTCAAGCCTGTAATCCCAGCACTTTGGGAGGCCGAGACGGGCGGATCACGAGGTCAGGAGATCGAGACCATCCTGGCTAACACGGTGAAACCCCGTCTCTACTAAAAAATACAAAAAAAAAAACTAGCCGGGCGAGGTGGCGGGCGCCTGTAGTCCCAGCTACTCGGGAGGCTGAGGCAGGAGAATGGCGTAAACCCGGGAGGCGGAGCTTGCAGTGAGCTGAGATCTGGCCACTACACTCCAGCCTGGGCGACAGAGCGAGACTCCGTCTCAAAAAAAAAAAAAAAAAGAAAAATATTTTTTTTTCAGGGCAATTAACAAGTAAATACTTACTTTTATTCCAGGTGTTCTGTAACCTGATGGTTTTCTGAAAACCAGGCAGCCCTACACCTATGTCCTCTACAAAAATTTGTCTGAACCAGCGCGGTGGCTCACACCTGTAATCCCAGCCCTTTGGGAGCCCTAGGTGAGTGGATCACCTGAGGTTGGGAGTTGGAGACCAGCCTGGCTAACATGGTGGAACCCATCTCTACTGAAATAGAAAAATTAGTTGGGTGTGGTGGTGCATGCCTGTAATCCCAGCTACTCAGGAAGCTGAGGCCGGAGTATCCCTTGAATCCAGGACAGGGAGGTTGCGGTGAGCCCATACCATGCCACTGCACTCCAGCCTGGGCAACAGAGAGAGACTGCGTCTCAAAAAATAAAAATAAAAAATATATAAGAAAAAAATCTGGAGCTTTATGGACCGTGCTTCTGTAAAATAAGTAGCCTTAGACATGAGCCACTATTTCTATGAACCACTGTTTCTATGTGAGTCCAGTATCAAAAGCTGTGCATCACTCTAAGTATCTTAGTGTTAGGGGTTGTATATTCATTAGTTTTGCCTTATCTTTGTGTAATTCACAATTTTAGGGATAACTCCAAACTTTCTGAATTAGTTTCCAGTTAAATGATCCATTACTGGATCAGAAGTTTCACTTTTTGTTTTTCTTTTTTTTTTTTAGAAGTTGATGACTTCATGTGATGAAAGCTGTGTTTTCTTCTTCAAAAGGGATGTTGTATATTAAAAGATATCAAACATAGCTCTACAAAGTATTATCTCAAAACCTTTGGATCTACAATGCTGAATATTAAAGAACAGCTCACTTTACCTGCCACTCACTTTCTTACTGTCTGGAATGTTGACAGTAGGCCAAACAGACACAAGCATCATTTCTTGCTAGTTTTCTGCATCCCTTCCTATCTGCCTGCACACCGGTTACTAACTTGCCAATTCAGCTTCTTGGCACTTGTGACAGTATCTGTAGCAACCAGCATGTTCATATTATTTGATTTTTTACAATGGCCATGCATTTTATTTTACTTTTTATTTTACTATTTACATTTTATTTTACAAAAATGTTATGGTGCCAAAGCTGCAGAGGCATTTTACAACATGTATTTATTATTGTTTCCAACCACAGAAACATCCAAATCATGCTATATTTTTAACTTAAAATTTGTATGTAGTGTAAGATAAGGGTCCAATTTCATAATCTTGCATGAAGATATCCAATTTTTCCAAGAGCATTTATTCAAGAGACTATTCTTTCTTCATTGTCTATTTGCTCACCCTTGTCAAAGATCAGCTGACTGTGAATGTGTAGATTTTTTTCTGAGACCTCTATTCTGTTCCACGTGTCTGTGTCTGCTGTTGTGCCAGTACTAAACTGTTTTGACAAATGTACATTTTTAATATGTTTTGAAATTAGCACGTGTGATGCCTCTTGCTGTATTCTTGTTCAAGATTACTTTGGCTATTTGGGGCCTTTCTGATTCCATGTGAATTTTAAGATTATTTTTTATATATCTAAATAGAATACCACTGGGACTTTGATAGGGAATAAAGTAAATTTGTGACACCTTTGAGTTGTATGGACATTTTGACAATATTAATTCTTCAAATCAATAAACATGGAACATCTTTGCATTTATCTGTGGCTTCTTTAACTTTTTACATAACTGTTTTATAATTTTCATGTACAAACCTTTCACTTCTTTAAGTTTATTCCTAAGTATATTTTTTGCTATTTTAAATGGTATTGTTTTGTTAATTTTTTTCAGATAGCTCATTACTATTGTATAGAAACCACTGATTTTTGTATTTTGATGATATCTTTGTGTGAATTAAATACTTACACCTAAGAGGTGAAACCATAAAACTACTAGAGGAAAACATAGGAAGAAAGATTCTTGACATTGGTCTTGACAATAATTGAACATAACATCAAACACATAGGCAACAAAAGCAAAAAAATAAAATAAAACAAAAAATATAAACCTCTGATACTACATCAAAATAAAAAACTTCAACACAGCAAAGGAAACAATCAACAAAGTGAAGAGACAACCTATAAAATGGAATAAAATATGTGCAAACCATACATTTGATAAGGGAATAATATCCAAAATATATAAGGAAATCATAAACTCAGTAGCAAAAAAATAAAAATCCTATTAAAAATGGGTAAATGATCTGAACAGACATTTTTGAAAGAAGACATACAAATGGCCAAGAAGTATATAAAAAGGTGTTCAAGATCACTAATTCTCAGAAAACTGCAAATCAAAACCACAATGAGATATTACCTCATAGCTGTTAGAATGGCTACTATCAAGAAACAAAATATAAAAAGTGATGGCCAAGGTGTGGAGAAAAGGGAATTTTTCTACGCTGTTGTTGGCAAAGTTGGTGCAGCTGTTACGGAAAACAGTATGGAGGTTCCTTAAAAAGTAAAAAATACAACTACCTACCATATGATGTAGCAATCTCACTTATGTGTATATATGCAAAATGATTGAAACTAGGATCTGGAAGAGACATTAACACTCTCACATTCATTGCAGCTTTATTCACAATAGCTGAGATATGTAAATATTCTAACTGTCCATCAATGGATAAATTGATTTTTTAAAACGTGCTGTATATACAACATTGGTCAATGATGTAATGACATGTATTAGCTGAATCCAAAGTTGATGTGAATTCAAAAATTATACCAAGACCTTGGGGGAAAAAAAAGCAAAGAAATTAAAAAAGAAAAGAAAAGAAAAGAAAAAAAAAGTGCTATATCTACAACATAAACCTGTGGCCGGGCACAGTGGCTCAAGCATGAAATCCCAACACTTGGGAGGCCAAGGCGGGTGGATCACCTGAGGTCAGGAGTTCTAGACCAGCCTGACCAATATGGTGAAACCCCGTCTCTACTAGAACTACAAAAATTAGCTGGGCTTGGTGGCGTGCACCTGTAGTCCCAGCTACTGGAGAGGCTGAGGCAGGAGAATGCCATGAACCCCGGAGGCGGAGGTTCCAGTGAGCGGAGATCGTGCCCCTACACTCCAGCCTGGGTGACAGAGCAAGACTCTGTCTCAAACACTTGGACTCGGGAAGGGAAACATCACACACCGGGGCCTATGATGGGGAGGGGGGAGGGGAGAGGGATTACATTGGAAGTTATACCTGATGTAAATGACGAGTTGATGGGTGCTGACGAGTTGATGGGTGCAGCACACCAACATGGCACAAGTATACATATGTAACAAACCTGCACGTTGTGCACATGTACCCTAGAACTTAAAGTATAATAATAAAAAAAATTTAAAAAGACACACACACACAAAAATAATAAATAAATAAATAAAATATAAAGAAATAAACCTGTAAGAAATTATGCTAAGTAAAATAAACTGAACACAGAAATAAAAATAATGCATCATCTCTCTTATGTGTGAAATATGAATTAATCAAACTCATAAAAACAGATAGTAGAATGATGGTATCAGAGGCTTAGCGCAGACGGAAATGGGAAGACTTTGGTCAAAGAATACACATTTTCAGTTATGCAAGATGAATAATTTCTGGAAAGCTAATGTATAGCATAAGCATACTCACCATAGTTAACAACATTGCTGGTATATTTAATTTTTTTTTTTTTTTTTTTTTTTTTTTTTGAGAGGGAGTCTCGCTCTGTCGCCTAGGCTGGGGTGCAGTGGCCGATCTCAGCTCACTGCAAGCTCTGCCTCCCGGGTCTCCCCATTCTGCTGCCTCAGCCTCCCGAGTAGCTGAGACTACAGGCGCCCGTCACCACGCCCGGCTAATTTTTTGTATTTTGTTTAGTAGAGAGGGGGTTTCACCTTGTTAGCCAGGATAGTCTTGATTTCCTGACCTCAAGATCCGCCCTCCTCGGCCTCCCAAAGTGCAGAGACTACAGGCGTGAACCACCGCGCCCAGTCGGCATATTTAAAAATGTTTAAGAGGGTAAACCTTAACAGTTCTTGACACACACACAGACATACACACACACACACACACGAAAAAAATAGAAAAGGAAATGGTAACTATGTAAGGTGATTGATACGTTAATTTGATTGCAGTGATTATTTCACAGTAGATGCATGTATCAAAAATATCAAGTTGCTCATGTTAGATATACACAATTTTATTAGCCAATTATATCTTAAAGTTGAAAACAATATAAAAGTTTTAAGTAAGCAAAAATGTTATGATACCTTTCAAAATCCTCACATCCGTATTCTATCACATTGGGAATTAGACATCAACATACAGATATCTGGGAATACAAATATTCAGTCCATATCATTCCACCCCTTACCTCTTAAAATTCATGTCTTTCTTGTACACAAAAGAAATGCATTCTATCCCGACTGCTCCAAGAGTCCTAACTCCTTCCACCATCAACTTTAACATCTGTAGTTCAAGGTTTCATCTAAATATTATCTAGAACAGATATGGGTGAAACTCAAGGTACAATCCTGAAGCAAAATTTCTCTCCAGATGTGAATCTATGAAACCAAAAAAGTTATGTGCTTTCAAATGCAGTGATAGGATGGGCACAGAATAGACATTCCCATTTTGTAAAAAAGATTAGGGAAGAAGCAAGGGATAACAGCTTCTACACAAATCTAAAACCTATAGCAGCAAACAATATGAGTTCCTAAAACTCAGTGATAATCCTCTTTGGCTCTATGTTCTGCCTTCCAGACTCACTGGGGTGGTGGTTCTGCCTACAGGACTCACTGAAGTTGGATTATGCCCCCACAAATATGAGTAGCCCTGCCCTCATGCCTGTGTTACATATTTGAAGCCAAGGTGGAGGTAATCCTGCCCCCCAGGTTCAACACTCTGGATCTGTGGCTGGAGTGGCAGGATTAATCCAGAGATCATCTTTGACATACTTCTCTTGTCCTGAAGAATAGCACACATTATACAGCCGAATAGCTCTACAATCTGGTACTATAGTATCTAAAAAGTCTGATGGTCTTCTTTCATTCTATCATGTCTTCCTTCAGTTCAAATTAGCAGTGTTTCTGCTGGGGCGGCTGATTAAGACTGTGCTTCACACCCATACTGATCCCTTTATCAAATGGTTGTTGGGCAGTTTGCAACATGAATAGGCTGCAATATGGATAGGTTGCATATGTATAGGCTGAGAAATCTCTAAGTATTTTTCTGCTCATTTTTGCTTAACAACTCCATCTTCAATATGTTTCCTTCTTCTTACATTTTATTATAATCAGTCAGGAGTAAACAAGCTACTCCTTCAATACTTAGTTTAGAAATCTCAGCTAAATATCTATATTTATTTCTTGCAAGTTCTATATTCCAGAAAACACTAGAACATCAATAAAATTCAGCCAAGTTCTTTGCCACTTTATAACAAGGATTACCTTTTCTCCCTTGTCTAGTAACCTTTCTTCATTCCCATCCAAGACTTCATTACATTGACCTTCACCATTCATATTTCCACCAACATTCTATACATAATTGTTTTTGCATTCTCTATGAAAATGGGAGCTTCTTGTCCAGGTCTCTATGTCCTGTCTAACACCCACCAGAATTGCTCTGAATAGTTCATTCAGGGAGATATTGACTTTATTTAGCATGTATATCAGTACTCTTTCAGCCTTTGTTAATTATCCAGTTTCAAAGTAGCTTCCATATTTTCCCCATCCAGAGCATTTATTTTAGAACACAGTTAAGTATAGAAAAATGAAGATGATGCAACTCATTATTTTTGAGTTTATAAATGTATGGGATAGAATGCCTCACTCATTCAAGATAACTAATTGTGAAGTTAAAAATCTTATTTATTTAAACACTAATGAACAGACATTACAGAACCAAAGACATCTCCTTAGCTAAGAGCCTATACTAAGAGTATTTTTCTTAGTTCTCGTTTCAGCTGCAATAATATAAAATTTTTAAAACTAGTCACTTTGTTGCTGAACATCATGGCTCCAAAAATAGCAAAAAGTAAAAATACCCAGGAATCAGCATACTAATAAATTTCATAGGTATAAAAATATTATTCTTTTCAAAGCTAATAACTAATGCTATTCAAATAAGAATGGTTTTTAAAACAGAAGTTTGCCTTTCTGAAGCCATTTAATGGATATAACATTACAAAAAATTACATCCAAGTCAACAGAACTGTTTTTCAGATTGTAAACTTTATTTATTAATATCAGTACACAATCCTGATTTCCCATTTTTAATTTTTTTCAACTTTTATTTTAGGTTCGGGTTAATTATGTAGGTTTAATAGGTAAATTGTGTTTCACAGATATTTAGTATACAAATTATTTTGTCACCCAAGTAATAAGAACAGTACTTGATATGCAGTTTTTCCATCCTCACCCTCCTCCCAGCTTTCACTTTCAGGTGGGTTCCAGTCTAGGTTGTTCCCTTCTTTGTGTCCAAATGTACTCAAAGTTTAGCTCCCACTTATAAGTGAAAACATTTGAAATTGGGTTTTCTGTTCAGGTGTTAGTTTGCTGAGGTTACTGTCCTGCTACCTTCTATGTCCAAAATGGTATTTCCCAGGTTACAGCTCCATCCATGTTGATGCAAAGGACATGATCTCGTTCTATTTATGGCTGCATAGAATTCCATGGTATGTATGTATGTATGCATGTGTATATGTGTGTGTGCATGCATATGTGTGTGTGTATATATATTTGTGTATATATGTGTGTATATAATACATATATGTGTGTGTGCATATGTGTATGTATACATATATATATATATATATATATATATATATATATATATATATATATAAAACATTTTCTTCATCTAGTCTACCATTGATGGGTACTTAGGTTGGGTTGATTCCATGTCTTTGCTATTGTGACTTGTGCTGTGCTGCACATGTGTACGCATGGGTCTTTATGATGGAATGATTTGTATTCTTTGGGTATATAACCAATTATGGGATTTCTAGGTCAAAAGATAATTGTTTTATTTGAGAAATCACCAAACTGCTTTCCACAATGACTAAACTAATTTACATTCCCATGACCATTGCATAAATGTTCCCCGTTGTCCCCAAACATACAAGCGTCTGTTACTTTTTGACTTTTAATAATAGCAATTCTGACTGGTGGGAGATGGTATCTCATTGTGGGTTTAATTTGCATTTTTCTAATGATTGGTGATGTTGAGCATTTTTTCCTACGCTTGTTGGCTGCATGTATGTCTTCTTCTGAAAAGTGTTTGTTCATGTTCTTTGCCCAGTTTTTCATGGGATTGTTTGTTTGATTTTTGTAAAGTTGTTTAAGCTCCTTCCAGATGCTGAATATTAGACCTTTATCAGATGCTTAGTTTGCAAATATTTTCTCCCATTCTGTAGGTTGTCTGTTTACTCTATCGATAGTTTCTTTTGCTGTGCAAAAGATCTTTTGTTTAATTAGGTCCTTTTGGTCATTTCTTTTGTTTTTACTTTAACTGATTTTTGGCAGCTTCATCATGAAATCTTCGCTACCTTCTATGTGCAAAATGGTATTTCCCAGGTTATCTTCCAGAGTTTTCATAGCAAAGTTTTAATGCATCTTGAGTTAATTTTTGTATGTGATGAAAAGAAGGAATCCAGTTTAAATCTTCTGCATATGGCTAGCCAGTTATTCCAGTATCATTTAATAAATAAATAATCCTTTCCCCATTGCTTGTTTTTGTTAATTTTGTTGAAGATCAGATGGTTGTAGGTAAGAGGCTTTGTTTCTGGGCTCTCTATTGTGTTTCATTGGTCTATATGTCTGTGTCTGGTTTTAAACCATTATGATGCTTGTTTTGGTTACTATAGCCTTATAGTATAGAAGTGTAGCTTGAACCAAGTTAATATAATGCCTCCAGCTTTGTGATGTGTGTGTGCGTGTGTGTGTGTGTAGGATTGCCTTGGCTACTTGGGCTTTTTTGGTTCCATATGAATTTTCAAATAATATTTTTCTAATTGTGTGAAAAATGTCATTGGTAGTTTGATAATAATAGAATTGAATCTGCAAATTGCTTTGGATAGTATGACCATTTTAATAATATTGATTGTTCCTATATTCACAAACATTAAATGTTTTACCATTTGTTTGTGTCATCTCTGATTTCTGTAAGCAATGTTTTGTTGTTTTGTAATTCTCATTGTAGATATCTTTCACCTTCTTGGTTAGCTGTATTCCTAGGTATTTTATTCTTTTTATTGCTGTTGTGGGTGGTATTGCATTCCTGACATGGCTCTCAGGTTGAACAATGCTGGTGCACATCAATGCTACTGATTATTGTACATTCATTTTGTATCCTAAAAGTGTGCTGAAGTTGTTTATTAAATCAAGCAGCTTTGGGTCAGAGACTGTGTGGTTTTCTAGGTATAGAATCACATCATCTGCGAACAGTTTGATTTTCACTGTTCCTATTTGGATGCTTTTTATTCCTTCTCTTGCTTGATTGCTCTGGTTAAGACTTCCAGTATTATTTTGACTAAGAGTAGTGAGAGAGGGCATCCTTGTCGTTTTCCGGTTTTCAAGAGGAATGGTTTGAACTTTACCCATTCAGTATCATATTGGCTATGGGGCTGTCATAGATGGCTCTTGTAATTTTGAAGTATGTTCCTTCAATGTTTCATTTATTGAAGAATTTTAATGAAGCGATGTTGAATTTTATCGTAAGCCATTTCTGTATCCACTGAAATAATCGTGTGGTTTTCGTGTTTAGTTCCATTTATGTGGTGAATCATGTGTATTGATTTGTATATGAACCCATCTTGCATCCCAGGGATAAAGCCTACTTGATAGTGGTGAATTCCTTTTCGTTTTGCTTGTTTCTATGTGCTGCTGGATTCGGTTTGCTAGTATTTTGTTGAGTATTTTTGCATCTATGTTCATCAAAGTTATTGGATGAAGTTTTCTTTTATGTCGTGTCTTTGCCAGGTTTCAGTATCAGGACGATGCTGGGCTCATAGAATGTGATAGAAGGGAGTCCTACCTTCTCAGTTTTTTGAAACAGTTTCAGTAAGAATGGTACCAGTTCTTCTTTATGCATCTGGTAGAATTTGGCTGTGAATTCATCTGATCCTGGGCTTTTTCTGGTCAGCAAGCTTCTTATTACTCATTCAATTTTGGAACTAATTATTGGTCTGTTGAGGAATCCAATTTCTTCCTGATTTAATCTATGGAGGTTGTATGTCTCCAGGAATTTATCCATTTCTTCTAAGTTTTCTATCATGTGTGCATAGAGGTGTACATAATAGTCTCTGAGAGTTTTTATATTTCTCTGGAGTCAGTGGTAACATCCGTTTTGTAGTTTCTGATAGTGTTTATTCGGATCTCATCTCTTTTTTTTTTATTTATTAGTCTAGCTATTGGTCTATCTATTTTACTAATTCTTAAAAGAACTAGCTCCTGTATTCATTGTTATTTTGAATGTGTTTGCATCTGAATTTCCTTCAGTTTAGCTCTGATTTTGGTTATTTCTTGCCTTCTGCTTGCTTTGAGTTTGGTTTGCCCTTGTTTCTATAGTTCCTCTAGTTGTGATGTTAGCTTGTTAATTTGAGATCTTTCTAACTTTTTTGTGTGGGTGTTTAGTGCTGTGAACTTCTCTCCTAACACAACTAACATTTATTTCCCATAGATCTGCAGGCTATGAATTTCAAGAGAAAGGTACTGGAAGACCCCATGTCTGGATATTGCCCACCTCTTGGCTTATAGACACATTCTTTCTTGATGTATCATCACATGGCTGAGAGACAAAGACAGAGAGAGAAAGAGAGAGGTGGTAGGGAGACAGACAGAGAGAGAGAGAGATCATATATTTGTCTCTTCTTAAAAGGGCACTAATTAAATTCATGAGGCTTCCATCATCATGACCAAATCAGCTCCCAAAGTCCCCACCTCCAAATATCATACCACTGGGAATTAGACTTCAACATATGAATTTGGAGTGTACACATTCAGCCCATAACAACCTCCAAATATAATATTAAAAAATAATTGCTTTCTATATGTATTAAAATGATATGTTTTTTCTTTATTCACACAAAATATAAATTGTGCTTATTTATTTATGAAAGCTAAAACAAATTGACATTTTGTCTTATTAAATGGTTTTTGTTTGTTTGCTTTAAATAGAATCTGTCCTCTAATTTTTATTTATTCTACTGTTCTTAATAGGCTTTGTTTTTGAAGATGTAAGTTAGAAAGGGTTTTGTTGCCCACTATCTAAAGAAGATATACAGTTCATGTTACTTCTTTCTTAAATATTTGAAGAAATTTACCAAGAATGCCTACTCATCATGAAGTGCTTTGTTTCACTTTGTTTAGCCTGATAAAACTTTTGATTATAGATTAAATATATTTATTTGAAATAAGAATATCAATATTTTCTATTTGTTCTGTGTCACTTTTCATAAGTGACATTTTAAGGAGTTTGTGCATTTTATCCAAATATTTAAATCTTTTTGTAACAAAGATGTTTATAATATCCTCCTATCCCCTTGTCCATAGGATCTATAGTGGTCTCCCAGTTTTCATTTCTCTGATGTAATGAGCAATTTGGGTAATTTTCATCTTCTCCCTCTCTATATTTTTTTCATCTTTCACATTAGTGATTAATAAATTTGATTAATCTTGATAAAGATCCAATTTGTGCATTTGTCAACTTTATTTATTTTACATTTCTTCATTCATTCTTCAGAATTGTTTTAATTATTCCGTCTTTTACCATTTAACTTATTTTGATTTTCTGTTACTGTACATTTAGTGACATATTTCCTTGACATATTACAGTGTAATTTACTAATTTTACCACTTTGCAAGTAAATACATTACAATATTGAACACCATTTATACACTGTAAATCTTTTATGTTGTTGTTATAAAGTATTTTAATTCTCCATATATTTTAAGCCCAACAGCATACTAATATTATTATTATTGCTTTGTAAACATTAATTAAAGTTATCCAGATATTTACCATCTGATTATTCTGTATAACTTTATAAATTCCCATGCTTCAATGTGAGATCATATTTTTTACCTGAATAAATCGTTTTTAACATTTTCTTTTAGTGTGAGTCTACCTGTGAGAAATGCTGTTGTATTTATCAAAATATATTTATTAAACCTTCATTTTGATAATTTTTTATGCATAGAACTCTAAATTAGCAGTTATTTTTCCCTGAATTTAAATATGTCATTCTATTGTTTTCTGCTCATTCTTGTTGAAAAATTAGCTGTCAGTATTATGTTATTTATTAGATAGTAATATGTCTTATATATTCCCTTTTGTTGCTTTAAGATTTTTTCATATGTTGATTTTTATCAGTAAGGTACTTAGATTTGGCTTAATTTATATTTATTCTGTTGGTGTTCAGGTAGCTTCTCAAATCTATGGATTGATATTTTATTGAGTTCGAAAACAGCTTAGCAATAATTTCTTCAAATGTTGCTTCCAAATCGTTCTTTCTCTATTCTTCTGGGAGTATAATTACACGTATTTTTGACTTTTCTGTTTTTGGACCTTCTGTTATATTTTCTATTTGCCTATGTTATCTTACACTAATGTTATATTTCATTGTTTCTAATACTACTTCACTCATCTACAGAAAACATGATTTCAGTGACTTTATTTTACAGTTCTAAATTTCAGTGGTGCTTATTTTTACACATCTCATTTTTCTCATGAAATTGTCTATATTGTATATTTAAAATACTTATGTTTATTGTAAAGTCTATAACTGATCATTTCAGTATCTGCATTATCAATGTGTTTTTAATCTTTTTTTTTTTCCTTTTGGATATTGTTTATTTCTTCCAGATTTTTAGTATGATACCTGGTAAATATTTATTGACCATAATGCATGAAAATATTTAAATACTCTAGATAATTTTATTTTATTCCAGAGAGGATTTATATTCATTCTGACTGATATTAAGAATATTTCATATCCCTTTGATCTGGCAAAAATTGAAAAAATTTAAAGTGAAATTCTCATCCAATAAGAGCTTTCCGGACATTATTATATCCTTCAGGATACTCAATGGAGGCTTGGTTTAGAGTGCCTCCTTCTAGGAAGGTTTTGAACACTGAAATGTGCCTGTTCAGTCTCATAAAACAGCTCAAACTCCATGTTGTGACTATGTACTTTCCCCCTTAGCCCTTGTTTTTGTACATCTTATGAGTTAACAAATACTCTGATTATAAACGTTGTGGATAAATTCGGCTCATGACAAATCTTGGCTTAGTTACTCTCCAATGACTTCAAACACTTGTTTTAGTATTGTTTCCCATTTTTTGCTTGTTCTCAGTAGACTTATAGCTCAGAATGAAGCTACATCATAACAGCTGCAGGGAGAAGTCAATCTTTAAAAAATTACATATTATAGAGAGGGGCGGACCAAGATGGCCAAATAGGAACAGCTCCAGTCTCCAACTCCCAGCACCAGTGACACAGAAGACTGGTGATTTCTGCATTTTCAACGGAGGTACTGGGGTCATCTCACTGGGGAGTGCCCGACAATCGGTGCTGGTCAGCTGCTGCAGCCCGACCAGGGAGAGCTGAAGCAGGGTGAGGCATTGCCTCACCTGGGAAGCGCAAGGGGGAAGGGAATCCCTTTTACTAGCCAGGCGAACTGAGACACACAACAACTGGAAAATCGGGTAATTCCCACCCCAATACTGCGCTTTAAGGAAACGTGCACAACAGACAACTATACCCACACCTGGCCAGGAGGGTCCCACAGCCACGGAGCCTCCCTCATTGCTAGCACAGCAGTCTGCCATCTAACCACAAGGCAGCAGGGAGGCTGCGGGAGGGGCGCCCGCCATTGCTGAGGTTTAAGTAGGTAAACAAAGCCGCTGGGAAGCTCCAACTGGGTGGAGCTCACAGCAGCTCAAGGAAACCTGCCTGTCTCTGTAGACTCCACCTCTGGGGACAGGGCACAGCTAAAAAAACAACAGGGGAAGCAGCAGAGGCCTGTGCAGACCCGAATGACTCTGTCTGACAGCTTAGAAGAGAGCAGTGGATCTCCCAACACAGAGGTTGAGATCTGAGAACGGACAGACTGCCTGCTCAAGTGGGTCCCTGAACCCTGAGTAGCCTAACTGGGAGACATCCCCCACTAGGGGCAGTCTGACACCCCGCACCTCGCAGGGTGGAGTACACCCCTGAGAGGAAGCTTCCAAAGTAAGAATCAGACAGGTACACTCGCTGTTCAGCAATATTCTATCTTCTGCAAACTCTGCTGCTGATACCCAGGCAAACAGGGTCTGGAGTGGACCTCAAGCAATCTCCAACAGACCTACAGCTGAGGGTCCTGACTATTAGAAGGAAAACTATCAAACAGGAAGAACACCTATACCAAAACCCCATCAGTACGTCACCATCATCAAAGACCAGAAGCAGATAAAACCACAAAGATGGGGAAGAAGCAGGGCAAAAAAGCTGGAAATTCAAAAAATAAGAGCGCATCTCCCCCTGCAAAGGAGCGCAGCTCATCGCCAGCAACAGATCAAAGCTGGTCAGAGAATGACTTTGACGAGATGAGAGAAGAAGGCTTCAGTCCATCAAACTTCTCAGAGCTAAAGGAGGAATTACGTACCCAGCGCAAAGAAACTAAAAATCTTGAAAAAAGAGTGGAAGAATTGATAGATAGAATAATTAATGCAGAGAAGGTCATAAATGAAATGACTGAGATGAAAACCATGACATGAGAAATACATAACAAATCCACAAGCTTTAGTAACCGACTTGATCTACTGGAAGAAAGAGTATCAGCGATTGAGGATCAAATAAATGAAATGAAGCGAGAAGAGAAACCAAAAGAAAAAAGAAGAAAAAGAAATGAACAAAGCCTGCAAGAAGTATGGGATCTACGACTGATTGGGGTGCCTGAAAGTGAGGGGGAAAATGGAACCAAGTTGGAAAACACTCTTCAGGATATCATCCAGGAGAACTTCCCCAACCTAGTAGGGCAGGCCAACATTCAAATTCAGGAAATACAGAGAACACCACAAAGATACTCCTCCAGAAGAGCAACTCCAAGACACATAATTGCCAGATTCACCAAAGTTGAAATGAAGGAAAAAATCTTAAGGGCAGCCAGAGAGAAAGGTTTGGTTACCCACAAAGGGAAGCCCATCAGACTAACAGCAGACATCTCGGCAGAAAATCTACAAGCCAGAAGAGAGTGGGGGCCAATATTCAACGTTCTTAAAGAAAAGAATTTTCAACTCAGAATTTCATATCCAGCCAAACTAAGTTTCATAAGTGAAGGAGAAATAAAATCCTTTACAGATAAGCAAATGCTTAGAGATTTTGTCACCACCAGGCCTGCCTTACAAGAGACCCTGAAGGAAGCCCTAAACATGGAAAGGAACAACCGGTACCAGCCATTGCAAACACATGCCAAAATGTAAAGACCATCGAGGCTAGGAAGAAACTGCATCAACTAATGAGCAAAATAACCAGTTAATATCATAATGGCAGGATCAAGTTCACACATAACAATGTTAACCTTAAATGTAAATGGACTAAATGCTCCAATTAAAAGACACAGACTGGCAAACTGGATAAAGAGTCAAGACCCATCAGTCTGCTGTCTTCAGGAGACCCATCTCACATGCAGAGACATACATAGGCTCAAAATAAAGGGATGGAGGAAGATCTACCAAGCAAATGGAGAACAAAAAAAAGCAGGGGTTACAATCTTAGTCTCTGATAAAACAGACTTTAAACCATCAAAGATCAAAAGAGACAAAGAAGGCCATTACATAATGGTAAAGGGATCAATTCAACAGGAAGAGCTAACTATCCTAAATATATATGCACCCAATACAGGAGCACCCAGATTCATAAAGCAAGTCCTTAGAGACTTACAAAGAGACTTAGACTCCCATACAATAATAATGGGAGACTTCAACACTCCACTGTCAACATTAGACAGATCAACGAGACAGAAAGTTAACAAGGATATCCAGGAATTGAACTCATCTCTGCACCAAGCGGACCTAATAGACATCTATAGAACTCTCCACCCCAAGTCAACAGAATATACATTCTTCTCAGCACCACATCACACTTATTCCAAAATTGACCACATAATTGGAAGTAAAGCACTCCTCAGCACATGTAAAAGAACAGAAATTACAACAAACTGTCTCTCAGACCACAGTGAAATCAAACTAGAACTCAGGACTAAGAAACTCAATCAAAACCACTCAACTACATGGAAACTGAACAACCTGCTCCTGAATGACTACTGGGTACATAACGAAATGAAAGCAGAAATAAAGATGTTCTTTGAAACCAATGAGAACAAAGATAGAACATACCAGAATCTCTGGGACACATTTAAAGCAGTGTGTAGAGGGAAATTTAGAGCACTAAATGCCCACAAGAGAAAGCAGGAAAGATCTCAAATGGACACTCTAACATCACAATTAAAAGAACTGGAGACGCAAGAGCAAACACATTCCAAAGCTAGCAGAAGGCAAGAAATAACTAAGATCAGAGCAGAACTGAAGGAGATAGAGACACAAAAAACCCTGCAAAAATCAATGGATCCAGGAGTTGGTTTTTTGAGAATATCAACAAAATTGATGGATCGCTAGCAAGACTAATAAAGAAGAAAAGAGAGAAGAATCAAATAGATGCAATTAAAAATAATAAAGGGGATATCACCACCGACCCCACAGAAATACAAACTACCATCAGAGAATACTATAAACACCTCTATGCAAATCAACTAGAAAATCTAGAAGAAATGGATAATTTCCTGGACACTTACACTCTTCCAAGACTAAACCAGGAAGAAGTTGAATCCCTCAATAGACCAATAGCAGCCTCTGAAATTGAGGCAATAATTAATAGCCTACCAACTAAAAAAAGTCCAGGACCAGATGGATTCACAGCTGAATTCTACCAGAGGTACAAAGAGGAGCTGGTACCATTCCTTCTGAAACTATTCCAATCAATTGAAAAAGAGGGAATCCTCCCTAACTCATTTTATGAGGCCAACATCATCCTGATACCAAAGCCTGGCAGAGACACAACAAAAAAAGAGAATTTTAGACCAATCTCCCTGATGAACATCGATGCAAAAATCCTCAATAAAATACTGGCAAACCGGATTCAGCAGCACATCAAAAAGCTTATCCACCATGATCAAGTGGGCTTCATCCCTGGGATGCAAGGCTGGTTCAACATTCGCAAATCAATCAACGTAATCCAGCATATAAACAGAACCAAAGACAAGAACCACATGATTATCTCAATAGATGCAGAAAAGGCTTTTGACAAAATTCAACAGCCCTTCATGCTAAAAACGCTCAATAAATTCGGTATTGATGGAACGTACCTCAAAATAATAAGAGCTATTTATGACAAACCCACTGCCAATATCATACTGAATGGGCAAAAACTGGAAAAATTCCCTTTGAAAACTGGCACAAGACAGGGATGCCCTCTCTCACCACTCCTATTCAACATAGTGTTGGAAGTTCTGGCTAGGGCAATCAGGCAAAAGAAAGAAATCAAGGGTATTCAGTTAGGAAAAGAAGAAGTCAAATTGTCCCTCTTTGCAGATGACATGATTGTACATTTAGAAAACCCCATTGCCTCAGCCCAAAATCTCCTTAAGCTGATAAGCAACTTCAGCAAAGTCTCAGGATACAAAATTAATGTGCAAAAATCACAAGCATTCTTATACACCAGTAACAGACAAACAGAGAGCCAAATCAGGAATGAACTTCCATTCACAATTGCTTCAAAGAGAATAAAACACCTAGGAATCCAACTTACAAGGGATGTAAAGGACCTCTTCAAGGAGAACTACAAACCACTGCTCAGTGAAATCAAAGAGGACACTAACAAATGGAAGAACATACCATGCTCATAGATAGGAAGAATCAACATTGTGAAAATGGCCATACTGCCCAAAGTTATTTGTAGATTCAATGCCATCCCCATCAAGCTACCAGTGAGTTTCTTCACAGAATTGGAAAAAACTGTTTTAAAGTTCATATGGAACCAAAAAAGAGCCCGCATTGCCAAGACAATCCTAAATCAAAAGAACAAAGCTGGAGGCATCACGCTACCTGACTTCAAACTATACTACAAGGCTACAGTGACCAAAACAGCATGGTACTGGTACCAAAACACAGATATAGACCAATGGAATGGAACAGAGTCCTCAGAAATAATACCACACATCTACAGCCATCTGATCTTTGACAAGCCTGAGAGAAACAAGAAATGGGGAAAGGACTCCCTATTTAATAAATGATGCTGGGAAAATTGGCTAGCCATAAGAAGAAAGCTGAAACTGGATCCTTTCCTTACTCCTTATACGAAGATTAATTCAAGATGGATTAGAGACTTAAATGTTAGACCTAATACCATAAAAACCCTAGAAGAAAACCTAGGTAATACCATTCAGGAGATAGGCATGGGCAAGGACTTCATGTCTAAAACACCAAAAGCAATGGCAGCAAAAGCCAAAATTGACAAATGGGATATGATTAAACTAAAGAGCTTCTGCACAGCAAAAGAAACTACCATCAGAGTGAACAGGCAACCTACAGAATGGGAGAAAATTTTTGCAATCTACTCATCTGACAAAGGGCTAATATCCAGAATCTACAAAGAACTCAAACAAATTTACAAGAAAAAAACAAACAACCCCATCAAAAAGTGGGGAAAGGATATGAACAGACATTTCTCAAAAGAAGACATTCATACAGCCAACAGACACATGAAAAAATGCTCATCATCACTCGCTATCAGAGAAATGCAAATCAAAACCACAATGAGATAGCATCTCACACCAGTTAGAATGGTAATCATTAAAAAGTCAGGAAACAACAGGTGCTGGAGGGGATGTGGAAAAATAGGAACACTTTTACACTGTTAGTGGGATTGTAAACTAGTTCAACCATTATGGAAAACAGCATGGCGATTCCTCAAGGATCTAGATCTAGATGTACCATATGACCCAGCCATCCCACTACTGGGTATATACCCAAAGTATTATAAATCATGCTGCTATAAAACACATGCACACGTATGTTTATTGAGGCACTATTCACAATAGCAAAGACTTGGAATCAATCCAAATGTCCATCTGTGACAGACTAGATTAAGAAAATGTGGCACATATACACCATGGAATATTATGCAGCCATAAAAAAGGATGAGTTTGCGTCCTTTGTAGGGACATGGATGCAGCTGGAAACCATCATTCTTAGCAAACTATCACAAGAACAGAAAACCAAACACCGCATGTTCTCACTCATAGGTGGGAACTGAACAATGAGATCACTTGGACTCGGGAAGGGGAACATCACACATCGGGGCCTATCATGGCGTGGGAGGGGGGAGGGATTGCATTGGGAGTTATACTGGATATAAATGTCGAATTGATGAATGCTGATGAGTTGACGGGTGCAGCACACCAACATGGCACAAGTATACATATGTAACAAACCTGCATGTTATGCGCATGTACCCTATAACTTAAAATATAACAATAAAAAAAAAAGAAAAAGAAAAATGATTGGTACTAATAGAAAAGAAAATAGAAAATGTTTGTTTTGGATTGAAGTATGACTGAATATCTATAAAACGCAAGAGACTTTAAAATAAAATTAAAAAACAAATTTAAAAAATTACATATTATATAATAGCTACTATAATATACTATATATTGGCTTCTTGATATCAAGAATGAAATAATGATCCTTAATAAACTAAAACCTTGAGCTTAACTGCATTTAATTTCTATTTTTATACATCTCATTTACTTGCAATTTAGGGCTTATATACTTTTTAATTTTTAATTTTTTGGTACATGGTAAGTATATATATACTTATAGTGTACATGAAATATTTTAATACAGTCACACAATGCATAATAATATCAAAGTAAGTAGGGTATTCATTGCCTGAAACACATCATTTCTGTGTGTTACAAACATCAAAATTATACTATTTTATTTATTTTAATATGTATTATTTATTATTGTTAACTATAGTCACCCTATTGTGCTGTGAAAAAATAGCTCCTATTCATTCTAACATCATTTTTGTATCCATTAACCATACCCAACTGCCCCATCCCTCACCCACTACTCTTAGCAGACTCTGGAAACATAATTCTGCTTTCAGTCACCATGAGTTCAACTGTTTTAATTTAAGGTTTCCAAAAATAATAAGACATGTGAAGTTAGTTTTACTGTGTCTGGCATATTTCACTTACTATAATGTCCTCCAGTTCCTTCTATGTTGCTGAAAATGATGGAATCTTATTTTTTATGGCTGAATAGTGCTCCACTGTGTATATGTACCATGTTTTCTTTATCCATTCATTCATGCATGAACACTTAGATTGCTTCTAATTCTTGCCTATTTTGAATAGTGCTGCGATAAACATGGGAGTGAAGATACAGCTTTGATATACTGATTTCCTTTTTTGGGTTGATGTGGGGAGTATATACCTAACAGTTGAATTGCTGAATCACATGATCATTCTATTTTTATTTTTTTGAGGAACCTCCATACTGTTCTTCACGACAGCTGCACTAACTTACATACCCTCCAACAGTGTGCTAGAGATCCTTTTTCTCCAGATCCTTGTCAACATTTATTATTGCCTGTCTTTGGATAAAAGTCATTTTAACTGGGGTGAGATTATATCTTCTTGTAGTTGTGATTTGCATTTCTCTGATGATCAATTATGTTGTGCACCTTTTCATATACCTGTCTTCTATTGATAAATGTCTATTCAAATCATTTACCAAGTTTTAAATCAGATTATTATATTTTTCCTAGAGTTTTTTGAGCTCCTTATATATTCTGGTTATTAGTTCTTTGCCAGATAGATGGTTTGCAAATATTTTCTCCCATTCTCTGGACTTTCTCTTCACTTGGCTGATTGTATCCTTTGCTGTACAGAAGCTTTTAAACCTGATGTGATCTCATTTGTCCAGATTTGCTTTGATTGCCTGTGTTTGTGGGAGTATTGATTAAGAAATATTTGCTCAGATCAACGTTCTGAAGATTTTCCACAATGTTTTCTTTTAGTCATTTCATAGTTTGAGGTCTAGTTTGAGGTCTTCATTTAAGTGTTTAATCCATTTTGATTTGATTTTTGTATATAGTGATAGATAGGGGTCTAGTTTCATTCTTCTGCATATGGATAGCCAGTTTTCCCAAAAGCCTTTATTGAAAAGATTGTATGTTCCCCAATGTATATTCTTGACACTTCTGTTGAAACTCATTAGGTTGATGCAAAAGCATCAGGAGCATATTGTTTAACTTCCATGTATTTGTACAGTTTCCAAAGTTTTTCTTGTTGTTAATTTCTAGTTTTATTCCATTGCAGTCAGAGAAGATACTTGGTATGATTTCAATTATTTCAATTTTTTAAACTCTTGTTTGGTGGCCTAGTATATGGACTGTTCTTGAGAATAATCAGTGTGCTGGGGATAAATATGCATATTCTGCAGCCATTGGATGAAATGTTCTATAAATATATATTAGGCCCATTTGGCCAAAAGTGCAGATTAAATCTGATGGTTTTTCTTTCTGTCTGAATCATCTGTACAATGCTGAAGGTGGCGTGTTAATGTCTACAAATTTTATTTTATTGAGGTCTGTCTCTCTTTTATCTCTGACACTATTTGCTTTGTATATCTGGATACTCCAGAGTATCCAGAGTATGTGAGTATGTATTTACAATTACTATATCCAAGGAGCACAGTTACTGGAAATTATAGTAAGAGCATATATAATTGTGTTACAAACTACCAAACTATCTTTCAAAGTGGTTGTACCATTTTTGTATTTTCACCAGTGATGAATGAGAAATCCGGTTGCTTCATACTCTCACCAGCATTTGATGAATTTAGCTTTTAGAATTTCACCGTTCAAATAGACCTTTAGTGGTATCTAGTTGTTTACATTTGCAATTCACAAATGGCATAAAATGTGGACAACCTTTTCATGTGTGTTTGCCAACTGTATGTCTTCTAGGGTGAGGTGTATGTTCAGCTCTTTAGTCCATTTTTAATCAAATTTTTATAACTTATTGTTAAAGTTTAGGAGTTCTTTATATATTTTGAATAACAGATATATGTCAGTCAACTGAGCTGCCATAACAAAAATATCATAGGCTTTATGGCCAATATACATGTGCCAGTATTGTCAGATTCTATTGAGGTCTCTCTTCTTACCTTGCAGACAGCTGCCCTCTCACTGCGTCATCACATGGCAGAGACGTAAGAGACCAAGCTCTCTAGTGTCTCTTCTTATAGACACTAATACCATCATATGGGCCTGTTGTGCTTTCTGTTGCTATGGTTTATTTCTAATAAACCAAAGGGCATTTCAGGATTTCCAGTTGGGGATGACATCAACCAGTCTTTTACCAGGGATGTAGACAAGTGTGGTTCTTCCTGGGGTCCTTTGGTGGATGGGGCTGGTTACAAGACTAAGCCAAGTGACCCTGGAGTTGAATTCATAGGGGACAGGGTTGCTTTCAGTCTGGAGCTAGAACCTTATTGAGTGAACTACAACCAGAGAGTAGGCCTCCCTTTTCAAAGCACCTTTCCTCAGTCATTGGCTTCGCTGGGATTTTGCAATCTCCAACCTGGAGCCCAAAGCGAATGCCATTTTCTCTCTAATGTTTATTTCTGGTTACTTTCATTTTTTCTTTTATTTTTCCATAATTCTTTTGCTTATAATTTTCCTACTCAAATATTTTTGCAATCCACATCCAGTTTAATTACTAGAATAGATTTTGCACTTGCTTTGCTTTTAAGATATAAAATTGCCTTCCTACCTTGGTCTAAAAGTATTTGAAAAGACAAAAATACTGGACTCTATATATTTTCTGGGAATAAAAGGAAAAATAAACTCATAAGTTGCTATACTACCATTATCTACATTAATACTCTAAATATAATTTCAAAGTGTTTGGGAATATTTTTAATTAGACTCCAATAAAATTTTAATATGATTGACTTTCAAAATATTACAAGAATATAAAGGCAAATAATCTATTGTTTATGTAGCAAAAGAACAAAAGAGAGTATCAAGGAAATAAGTTAAAAACATCAAACAAGATGATAGGAGTAGGATCAAACCTATTAATTACAATAAATTGTATAAATGCATTGGATTCCCAAAATAAGTGTCAAAAATAACTCATATTTGATTACCAAAGTTAAAAAATAATAGACCTATAATAAAAAGAAGACCTACAATGAAAACTTCTAAAACAAAATAAAATGTAAATTTGACAGTTTTTAAACCTATAAGAGAAAAAATCTCATAAATAACATAAAACTTTGAAGTTGTATGAAAGCACATAACTCGTTTCCCCAGATGACACTACTCCAAGTAAAGCGATATCTTATTAATGACTCAATGGCTAATGGCTTCTGCTTCTACATGCTATGCAGAAGACATTCAGCTCACTGAAAAATCTCAAATCCCTTAACGTTTTGTGTTTTCTGGAGTGCCTAGAGTGAATTCCACATATGCTCACAAGAAATTTCTCTACTTTCGATGTTTCCAGTTGTTCTACCTTCTACTGGGGATCTACTGGACACTGTTGTGTTTGTAAAAACAATTATTCATCATGGGGTTTATACTGGTATAGCAATTATAATAATCTAGATATGTTACAATAACAACTGACTTTCACTTCTTTAAACCATACAGGCATATTTCTATTTTATACTATGCACCCACAGTGGCTCACTTAGAGCTCCTGGATGACAGAAACTTCGTTGCAAGAGCCACTTTCATATTCATCTTAGCAGGAAGAAGGAATTGTAGAAATTATGCATTGGCTCATAAAGTTTTTATGAAGAAATAATATAAGCCATTTTTATCCACAATTTCTTGGCCAAAACAAGTATAATTATTTTATCTAACTTAAAAAGTGGAGAGAAGGCCGGGCGCGGTGGCTCAAGCCTGTAATCCCAGCACTTTGGGAGGCCGAGACGGGCGGATCACAAGGTCAGGAGATCGAGACCATCCTGGCTAACACGGTGAAACCCCGTCTCTACTAAAATACAAAAAACTAGCCGGGGCGAGGTGGCGGGCGCCTGTAGTCCCAGCTACTCTGGAGGCTGAGGCAGGAGAATGGCGTGAACCCGGGAGAGGGAGCTTGCAGTGAGCTGAGATCCGGCCACTGCACTCCAGCCTGGGTGACAGAGCGAGACTCCGTCTCAAAAAAAAAAAAAAATGGAGAGAATGTTGAATTATTTGAGGAAGAATTATATTGGAATATGTGTACATAGTTCTTCTGACTACCATGACTAAATATTACTCTGTCCTGCAATAGTTGAAGCACTAGAATCGTTGAAGCAATGAGGTGTATAGTGTTTTGTTGAAATAAATATTATATGTCAAATTTCTCTTTTTTCTTATGTTTACCTTCACTTAGAGATATTCCAAAGAGTAATTCTTTATCTCGAAGCCTTACGGAACCCTTCTTTTCCATTACAGTCAGAAGCATATTCAGTGGGGACTAGGCTGGATAGACAGTAGATATTCAGTACATACATATTGACTGAGTGAATGCTTAAAATAAATTTGAGAGATGATTCTCATGCAGCACTGATATGGCTCTCTTTCAGATGACTAGGGCTGTCTTATGGTGTCAAGTTCATTTTACTTATATCACCCTGATGAGTTTCTAGAAATCTCTTAATAACTCAGGCAAATGGTCATCTGAGTTCCAATTATCAATTAATTAGATATATCTAAATCAATGTGAATGCCCTTAGGATTAAGCTGGGACCACATGCATATCAGATAATATAAAATTTAATCTTAATCAATAAAACAAAGTAGCATAATTTTATATTGACAAAAAGTACTATCTAAGCGTAACTATTTTGTGTAATAAAAGCATCAAAATAGATGAAAGAAAACCTATTGGAAGTACAAGTAGAAGACCTTGAAAAAATTCTAAAACTATATATGAGATCACTGGCAAAGTCATGTAATAATATGTTCTTCCCACAGGTACAAATGAGGCTAATATAAATGATCATGATTATTAATGGTCTTAATTTGAATTCCCACAAAAGCAGACACCTAGGACAAGCTTGCATGAAGATAGATTGTTTGAGAGTGAACAGGCAACCTACAGAATGGGAGAAAATTTTTGCAATCTACTCATCTGACAAAGGGCTAATTTCCAGAATCTACAAAGAACTCAAACAAATATACAAGAAAAAAACAAACAACCCCATCAAAAAGTGGGGAAAGGATATGAACAGACATTTCTCAAAAGAAGACATTCATACAGCCAACAGACACATGAAAAAATGCTCATCGTCACTCGCCATCAGAGAAATGCAAATCAAAACCACAATGAGATACCATCTCACACCAGTTAGAATGGCAATCATTAAAAAATCAGGAAACAACAGGTGTTGGAGAGGATGTGGAGAAATAGGAACACTTTTACACTGTTGGTGGGATTGTAAACTAGTTCAACCATTATGGAAAACAGTATGGCGATTCCTCAAGGATCTAGAACTAGATGTACCATATGACCCAGCCATCCCACTACTGGGTATATACCCAAAGGATTATAAATTATGCTACTACAAAGACACATGCACACGTATGTTTATTGCGGCACTATTCACAATAGCAAAGTCTTGGAATCAACCCAAATGTCCATCAGTGACAGACTGGATTAAGAAAATGTGGCACATATACACCATGGAATACTATGCAGCCATAAAAAAGGATGAGTTTGCGTCCTTTGTAG
>NC_045445.1:66714964-66739771 GCF_002776525.5 Piliocolobus tephrosceles | reverse complement strand
AATAGATATGTAACAAACCTGCACGTTAAGCACATGTACCCTAAAATTAAAGTATAAAAATAAAAAAAAAAAAAAAAAAAGAAAGTGGTATCTCAGGAAGCAAAAATTAGGAAAGTGAGAGAGGGGACAGAAAAAATTCAGTAGAGAGTGTGCTAATGAGAAGTTAACACTTTTGAAACTGTGACTCAATCCCACTGGAGACCCTGTGAAGAACCACACAAAATGTGTCTCAAAATAATCCTATGAAGGAACGAGAATGCTGAGCTATTTATCTACCATACTGCATTAGGTAAAGATTACTCTAGGGGGCTGAATTTCCCGCAGCACTGAACTCTCTTGCAAGTGGTCTTACTAAGCTACTGAAATGCCAGAGAAAGTCTCCAGCTAAAGAAATCGAAAGAAAAAGGCACTTGAGTTGAAAAGCTGTCAGCTCACTAGATACTGTTTCCTTCACTTATAGATTAATTCAGAAATGAGTCAAGGGCGTATGGGATAGCATATCAATGATAAGTACTATATTAAACTTAGTCTGGCAGAAATTACACTGCTGCTTCCTGAGAAATAAGGTGTGTATTTTCTTTTCTATTATTTATTATCCTTTAAGTTCTGGGATACATACTTAGAATGTGCAGGTTTGTTACATAGGTATACATGTGATACGGTGGTTTGCTGCACCCATCAACTCATCATCTAGGTTTTAAGCCACACATGCATTAGGTATTTGTCCTAATGCTCTCCCTCTCCTTGCCCCAACCGCCAGATAGGCCCCAGTGTGTGCTGTTCCCCTCCATGTGTCCATGTGTTCTCATTGCTCAACTCCCACTTATGAGTGAGAACATGCAGTGTTTGATTTTCAGTTCCTGTGTTAGTTTTCTGAGAATGAAAACTTTTTTCCAGCTTCATATTTTCATTGAAAGAAAATTAACAACATTGGAATAGCCCTTGCTTAAATTACTTGAATAAACATAAACTGTATTTACTTACTGTTTTTGACATGTACCTATCCATAGTTAGATTAGGTAAGAAACAAACTAAACAAAACAAAACAAAAAAAAATAGAACACTCTATTTTTTACAATAGTATTTTGATATGTATAATGTAGCTTAGATGTAAGTATGCCTCTTGGTACATCAGTCTTCTATTTACAAAATGCCTGTTTTAAGACTCAGAATCATTTGTACTATTTAAAGTTACCACTATCAGACTGAAAGCTTGAAGCATTAAGAAAAATTTGCATACCGATTGGGCACATCATTTTAACATGCAAAAGACATGTGAAACACCTTTAATAATTTGTTTTTACATTCTGAAATTACTGTTTTATTGAGACAAAATAATCAGATAGATAAGCACATTGCATATCAAATGTAATATACTAATTTTGAACAATTTAAGCCAGTGATTCTCAAACTATTCCATTAATTTCTACATATTTAACACACCTGGTGCCCAGTGACTAAATATCAATGGTGCCTCCTACTCATTACGATCACACAGCACTTTATTAACAAAACAAGAATTTCAACAACGTGCCATTATAAAAAGAAACCATAAATAATTTCTGGAGCTGAAAACTAAAATAACTAAATAAATAGTTGAAAAATTTAGTAGAGGATTTCAATAGCAGATTTGGGCAATCGGAAAAAGAATCAGCTAAACTGAAGACAGGATAATAAATATATTTACATTTGAGAAGCAGAAAACAAAAAAGAATAAAAAAGTGAACATAGCTTAAGGGATTTATGGAACACCCTCATGTTAACCAATATACACATTATAGAAATCTCAGAAGGAGAAGAGTTAAAGAACCACCAATATTGTTAAATACTGACTAAAACTTCCCAAATGTGATGGAAAACATTGATCTACAAATCCAAGGAGTTCTAGAAACTCCAAGTAAGGTAAACCTAGAGATTTACACTGAGACATATTTTAAATAAACAGTTATAATACAAAGACAAAATCTTGAAACCAAAAAGAAAGTGGTGATTCATGGTAGATAAGTGGTTCTTAATAAAGTGATCAGCATATTTTGAAGAATAAACCTAGAAGGCCAGAATACAGTGGTTGATAGATTTAAAGTGCTGAAAGGAAAACAAAAGAAACTGTCAACTAAGAAGTCTGTATCTTGCAAAGCTGTCCTTCAAAAATCAGGGAGAAATTAAGACATTCCCTGATAAATGAAAGCTGAAGCAGCTTATTTGCACTGGACATGTCCAACAAAAAAATGCTAAAGGGAGCCCTGCAGGTTCAATAAACAGACACTAGAAAGTGGCATACGAACATACAAAGATTATAGATAAGAGCAAAGAAATGGGAAATTATGAAAAAAAGTATTATTGTAATTTTGGTTTGTAAATTTTTATCTTCTGTAGATTTTAAAAAGAAATATACATACAAATAATTATAATTTTATATTAATATGTACACAATGCATAAAGATGTATTATTTTGCCATCAATAACATGTAATGGAGAGGGTATAAATCTATACAGGATGAGAGCTTTTGTATGCAATTGAAGTTAAGTTGGTATCAATTCAAATTACATTGACATAACTTTAGAATTTTAACTGAAATACTCATGGAAACAACAATGAAAATATCTATACACTGTAGCCTAAAGCAAATGAGAAAGGAATCAGCATGTGTTACTTTCAGAAATTAACCACATGCAAAATGCAAAAGAAGAGGAAATTGAGGGCAAAAAAAGAGCTACAACTAATAGAGAAAAAATGATAAAATGGCAATAAGTCATTTCTTATCATTACTTTAAATGTAAATTAATTAAACTCTACTATCAAAATATATAGATTGGCATAATGAATAAAAAACATGATCCAACCCTATGCTATTTACACAAGTCTCAATATGTATGTAAAGATGCAAATTGGTTAAAAATATAATACTTGGAAATAAACTTAGCCCAGAAGGGGAAAAACTACTACACTGAAAACTATAAAACTTTATAGAAAAACTTAAAAGATGACACAAATAAATGAAAAGGCACTCTATGTGTACCAGATGTATAAAGAAGAGTTGATACCAATTACACTGAAACTATTTGAAAAAGAAAGGAAAACGGACTCTTTCATAACTCAATCTACAAAACCAGTATCATACTGATACCAAAGTCTAACGAAGACACAGAAAACAACAACAACAAAAAACTACAGGCCAATATTCCTGATGAATATAGACACAAAAATCCTCAACAAAATACTAGCAAACTGAATCCAGCAGCACATCAAAAAGTTAATTCACCACGATTAATTGGGTTTTATTTTGGAGATGCAAAAATGACTCAACATATTCAAATCAATAAATGTGATTATCCACATAAACAGAATTAAAAACTAAAAACATATAATCATCTCAATAGATGTAGAAAAAACATTTATTAAATGTTTTTATTAGAATTCATGTATTGGAAGACTTAATATTGTCAAGATGTCAACACTACTCAAAAGGGTGTACAGATTTAATGCAATCTCTATTAACATTCAATGACATTATTTTTGAGAAATAGAAAACTCATTTTAAAATTTATATGAAATATCAAGGGGACCTACATAGGCAAAAAAATTAAATGACACAAACAAAGTTGGAGGGTTCACACTTCCTAATTTCAAAACTCACTACTACTACTGTGTTGCAATAATCAATGTAATACTGGCATTACAGTATTGCATTGTACAGTCCTATACATAAATAAAACATAATAGAGAGCTAAGAAAAAACAAACTCATATCTATGTTGCTATGATTTGAGTGTTTGGCCCATCCAAGACTCATGTTGACATTTATTTTGCCATTATAAGAATGTTAAGAGGTACGAATTTTAAGAGATAATTAGGTCATAAGAATGCTTCCCTCTTCAATGGATTAATGTCATTACTGTATGAGTGGGTCCCTTATAAACTGATTAATTTAGCCCCCTTTTGTTTCACCTTCCACCATGAGATGACACAGCAAGATGGCCATCTCAAGATGCCAGACTCTCAATATTGAACTTCCCAGCATTCAGAACTCTGAGCCAACAAATTTCTGTTCATTATAAATTATTCAGTCTGTGATATTCTATCATAGCAGCAAAACATAGTTGGCATAAATATGGAGATATTGAAGACACTGTGTATGCTGCTGGGAATGTAAAGTGGTGCAGCCACTGCGGAAAACAGCAGGATGGGTCTGCAAAAAATAAAACATAGGTTTACCATATAATTTAGCAATTTCATTTCTGGGCATATAACTGAAAGAATTGAAAGTGGGGACTTGAGCAGATATTTGTACAGAAACTTTCATTACATTATGATTTATGATAGCCAAAGATGGAAGCAACCCAAGGGCCTATCAACAGACAAATGGATGAATAAAATGTGGTATATACACACAATGGAATATCATGCAAAAAGGAAGAAAGCTCTGACATGTGCTACACTGAAAACATTATAATAAATGAAAGAAGCCAGACATGATTTCTCAAAGTCCTAAAGACAGAAATGCCATTTGACCCAGCAATCTCATTACTTAGCATATACCCAAAGAAATATAAATCATTGTATTATAAAGACACATGCACGCATATGTTCATTGCAGTACTATTCACAGTAGCAAAGGCATGGAATTAGCCTAACTGTCCATCAATGATAGACTTGATAAAGAAAATGTGGTACATATACACCATGGAACACTATGCAGCCATAAAAATGAATGAGATCATGCCCTTTACAGGGACATGGATGGAGCTGGAAGCCCTTATCCATAGCAAACTAATGCAGGAACCAAAAACCAAATACTGCATGTTATCACTTATAAGTGGGAGCTAAATGATGAGAATGCATAGACACACAGAGAGGAGCAAAACACACTGGATTCTATTGGAGGGTGGAGGGTGGGAGAAGAAAAAGGATCAGGAAAAATCACTAATAGGTAATAGGATTAATAGCTGGGTGATGAAATAATCTGTACAACAAACCTCCATGACGTAAGTTTACCTATGTAAAAAAGCACATGTACCCCTGAACTTTAAATAAAAGTTAAAAAAGAAAGAAGCCAGGCAAGAAAGGGTAAATACTGTATAATTCTACTTACATGAGGTAAACAGATTTGTCAACTTCATAGAGACAGAAAGCAAAGTAATGGTTGTTAGGGGACAGGAACAGGAAGAAATCAAGAATTATTGTTTAATTGGTACAGAGCTTCAGTTTAGGATCATGAAAAACTTTTAGAAGTGAATGTGCTGATGTTTATACAATAATATAGATGTATTTAGTTCCACTGAATTATGTACTTAAAACTGGTTAAAATGGCAAATTTTTAATGCATATTTTAACATACTAAATAACAGGATTACAAAGAAAGCATTTATGTTGAAAAAAATAAGTGAAGTGGAAAATGTTAATGTAGTAAGTTATGTATACATACATATATAATTAGGTCATAATAGTAAATATGTAAAAATATATATAAGTAGAAAAATTACCATAAGAATAAAAGGTGCCATATCAACAATGGTACCTGACTGTTCTATCTTCTAATTTTCACTTTCTTTTTGAAATTCATATTATCACTAAGCTATCACATTTACTCACTCTTGACTATTAGCTTTGTGAGGACAGTTTCTAATGTCTTCACTATTGTGTCCATAGCACCAGCAGGATGACTGACATAGTAAATAATTTTTGAATGGATGAAATATTACTTCATTTGTTTACAAAACAAACTTTTTTTTACTTAGTTACAATATTGCATACTCATATTTTAAATACATACAACTTAAAAAGCCATGTCAAGGAGTGAATATAATATAATCACTGAGAGTTAAAGCTGTTAAAATTTCAGGATATGGAAATTACAATTATTCTACACACAATGTTTTATAAAGTATTTATTTGCCTAATGATTTTTGTTCACATATTTTCATGTAAAAATACAGATTTAAAAACTATATTATTGTCTGAACAATGCATATTATTACATATTATAGATGTAACAATATTTTTCTGACAACTCCCATTTTTTATTTTTGTTTATACTATTTTTCTGTTACAAATATGGAAAAACCAGCAACAGCAGAAAACTTTTTCTACAACTAAGGAGCATGTGGGAGAAATAGTATCAGTCTACGTAAGCTGGCATCAGGCAAGTGGGGCCATTCATTAGCACCTGTAGTCACAGAAGAACTCAGCTAATACTAACAATATGACTCTGAATCGGGAAGGGAAGAGAAAAGAAATATCCAGACCTCTATTTCCTGTCACATTTTGGTATCCTACAGGTGCCTAATATCTGAAATCTAACCAGCAAAGAAGCCTAGGTAATAATCTAGAATCAGCATCCCAGGACAAAATGTAAAACAGAGAATGCTGGATAATGGATCTGATCAAGCCAATAGAAAATAACCCACATAGGTTTTTTTTTTTTTTTTTTTTTTTTTCCTTTTATGCTTAATATCCATTGTTCCTTTTCATTCAGTTGAAGAAACTCTCATCTCACAGGGGAAAAACACATTGCAGGGTTTTCTCAGTTCAGTCATCTTTCTGCCTGCAACTTGCTTTGTAACGTTAACCACCACCAATAGCAAATGGTAATAGGAAATGAGGGCAATGATTAGTGTAACATATACTTAGCTACTATAGTCATTACCTATGTAAGCTGATTGAGGCTAAAGTTGAAAATGATAACTTCTTTCTTTTGCTACTTATTCCTAGTTCTCTTTATTTTCTGATGATACATTCGCTGAATGGATTTCTTTACCTTGGAAGGTGTTAAAACTCCATTTCCCAAGAATCTGAATTCTAGTAACCCTGCTAATTGAGTTACTTCAGGTTTTGTTTTCATTAGAATAGGGGTTATCTTTATTATAGGGAAAGCAAGTACTAAAAGGAACCCCAATGAAGCTATTCGGCTCCAGTTATTGATCTGGAACATGTCTATAGTAGCAACAAAATGTATCTTTAGTAATCTAAAAGAGTTGACACAAACATTACAGTAACTCCTTTTTTATTGTTTCATGTAAGTGGCATGAGGAGCCCAAATGAGCTAAAGTTTATTTTAACTACCAAGTTAATTGAATGATTTGCTGTGTTTCCAGATAGAAATATTTCTCCCTTGGATACTAGAACACGCAAGCACACTAAGCCCATGGTTAAAAGGCACAAAGCAAAGATTCTCTAAGTCAATTATGACATATAATAGTGAAAAGATCTACTCCTACCTTTACTATTTCATTATTG
Organism: Piliocolobus tephrosceles; assembly: GCF_002776525.5. NCBI lineage: Eukaryota > Metazoa > Chordata > Mammalia > Primates > Cercopithecidae > Piliocolobus > Piliocolobus tephrosceles. The sequence continues at coordinate 66,732,535 of NC_045445.1, read as the reverse complement.
GACCCACATATTATAGCATCACATATTGTTTCTTGATTTAAAGTATATACTACCACCAGCTATACTGTATCCCAAATATTCAAACCTGTGGCTTTCTAGATGTTGACATAACCATTTCTTGAGTTTGATTTTGCATTGCACTGTTATGTCAGACCACCTCCTTCTGGGGGATGAGGTATGTATGTAGTCACATCAATGAGTTTAATAGGCATGAGCTCAAGCGATTCAGCCCTCAAGGGTCAGCCTCAAAGTAAACATAGTGGAGAAGAGGGATCTTGTAATGGATTTGAGTGGAGGTTATTAAATAGAGAACAGTCAGGACACTTCACTTATCATGAAGTCTCAGAAAGCTGAAACGACAGAGATGGTTCAGAAATAACAAAAAGAAACCACGCTTGCTGGAAGCAACATGTTGGTGATAAAAATGAGAGAAGAAATTACATTGATAGAAGCCCTTCTTTACCCATCTCAGTAGACTTAGGAGCAGGAGAAGCTAAATAAATTTTATGGCGTAAGTATAATCTACCTTGTCCTGAGATATGTTCTTTGCCTCTTACCCAAAAAGTCTGCCTGCAAATATATAGTCTAGGAAGGATTTGTCACATTTAAAGATGAGTAGTAATAAAAAGTGAACCAACACAGGGCTTATTAAAATACATTACATTGAAAAGCAGAGGAAAGGAGCAGAAAATATTAATGGCAGGTAAATATTTACCACCAAGAAAAGGTCTTAATGGAGCAAATGAAAATAATTTTTAAAATTATCATTACTTAAAAAATATAATAAAGCAATTACCTAACACAAAGTTTTGAGAGCATAGAAAATTGACATTTTGATACCAATAGGTTGTAGATGTATACTAAAAAGATAATTAAATTAAATGCATATTATTATATTAGAAAATGATAGATATGTGACATGAGCAACAGAAAATGCAACATATATATTTTTCAATTCTCCAATGAAGAAAATCAAAATAATGGACCAAAACAATGATTAGGAGACAACACTTCATTTAAAAATACAGAAATAAGAAGATAGAATCTAAAAATTTATGGGACAGAAAAAAGTCAGAACAATCAACATGAAGTAGTAGTCAACATAATTATCTCCATTTTAAATATAAAGGAATTAAATTTCACAACATTACATACGTAGTAAATAGAATAACTTGAATTCAAGCAAAGCATATATTTGATTTCATAGACCAGCCTCTCATAGAAACTTCTCCTTCAGCCTTTTAAACCCACAGGATTGGCTCTGGGGCTGTGCTGGGTAGCAATTTTACTCTAAGCAGAAATTGAGACATGACCCTGATCAGATAAGAAAAAAGTATCAGGTATATGTCAAAAAACTATAACTTCTATACATACACTGCTTGTTCCATAAATACAAAATGGTTAAATTAACAGTACAAAGACTTTTAAAAGTGAACGGAGAAGCTGTTTATAAATTTTGGAATAAATTCATGAAATTCATAAAGATTTTAAATAAGTAAAATATTCAGGAAAGAAACCACAATTTTTGTCATTTTTATTTTTTGAGTGTTATTACATATACTATAGTAACTATGAAAATGTAACTTTTGTATATTATAAGCATGCATTTTAAGCAGATACTAGAGCACGTTAGCCATTTTATTGTGAAAAACAATTCCCTCAAAATTAAAAAGAAAATATTATTCATTATTTCACCACCTTAGTATAATACTTGAGATAATATTTTAAACATAATATTTAATTACAATGTTTAGTTTTAGACCAAGAAGACCTGAAGTATCACGCCAAGAAAAAAAAAGAAGTCACTCAGACACAAGATAGATTGATGACAAAGTAATTTCTGTGATCATTAATGAATACTAGGAATATTAGGCTTTAATTTCTCTTTACAAAATTCTCTAAAACTGAATCTATTCGCTTCAATCCTTTTTGGTTAGCATAGATGCATTGCCTGGCTTTTAGTAATCCACTTTATCACTTTATCTGAAGAGCTGCATATATCATGCCAGGAATAGATTAAGGATAAATGGGAGAAGCACAGGAGGATATTGATGACTAACTTCTGGACAATGCCGTGGAAAAAATTACAAAAAAGTTTTTGTTTAATGTGCTCCCAATAAATTATCTAGCTTGTTAATGGAAAATAATTAAGTACAAATGCATTCTCCCTTCCAGCAGTGGCTATTATTATTAACATTCTAGGGAAACATATGTACCTCTGATCCTGAAACTCACTTTGGCTCTTTTGTAAACCTAATAATATATTCTCAAATTAATACACTCAGTTAGTTTTCAAAAAGTTTTTATAGTTAATATAATCTTTGAATAGAGTAAGCACAGCACAGTCCAGTAAATACTGTTATTTACCACACTATGATAGTTAATTTTACATGTCAACTTGACTGGGCAACAAAGTGCCAAGATATTTGCTCGAACATGTTCTGGGTATATCTGTGAAGGTGTTTCTTAATGAGATTAACATTTGAATTAGTAGTCTAAGTAAAGCAGATTGACCTCCCTAATGTGGGTGGGCCTCTTCCAAGCAACTGATGGCCTGAATAGAACATAAAAGCTGAGTAAAGGAAAACTCCTCCTGCCTGACTGCCTTTAAGCTGGAACATTGTTTTCTATGCCTTTGGGTGCAAACTGAAACACTGGCTCTTCCCGGGTCTTGAGCTTGCCGGGCTTCCTGTTAAAGGTACATCATTGGCTCTCTGGAGTCTACAGCCTGCCAACTGCGGTACAGATCTTGGGACGTGACAGTCCCCATAATTATGTAAGCCAAATTTTTGTAATAAATATTACTTTCTCATCTGTCTTCTCTCTATCGCTCTCTCTTTATCTCTCTCTCACTCACACACACACATACAGACAACGTGAACACATACACGCTCTCTCTCTTTCTCTCTCCTCCCTTTCTTGCTCTATCAATTATCCTATGGCTTCTCTTTCTCCAGAGAACTTTAATACACACATCATAATCATGGAACCCACATAATAGAATAAGCAGATCATATATCATATGTGAATATTAAAACTCTTTGAGCTAAATCTGAAATTTCTATGAGCAAGAAGGAAGGAAAATAAAATGCTTATTTTGAAACTAAAAACTTTAAATAATGGTAATATCACTGGTAATTAAAATAAATTTTGCTTGTACATTTTGGAACTACTTTAAGGCTATCAGGGACAGAAATATCTGCAACATTCTACTGTATTTTTTACAAAGAGAAATTTGAACATAGATGCATCTGATCCAGGGAGAACATTTCAAATATCAAACAAATATCTTGTGAGTCTTAATAATCACTCCAAAAAAGTTCATCACCTAATTAAAAAGTTGCCAAAAACGAATACTCATGTTTTAATTTTAATGTGAAAAATTATAACGTATTGTAACGTCCAATTTTGAAGTTCTTTTCTTCCTATAGGACTGCCGTATGCAGTAGGTGAAATATTTCATAATGAGGCCCTAGGGATTTTTTGATAACAACACCCAAGAAGGAACTACAGTGAGATGTTTCATAATAAAGTCTGCATAGAGGTTGAAGAAGAATTAGCTAATTTACTGCCTCTACTATGTATTTGTGCTTGTGTAAAAATTATTTGGAGGGACTTCAAGAGGGCTGACTGGAGGTATCTAATATCCAGCACCTCTACAAAAATAAACCAAAACAGGAATTTGATAATCATACTACAAATAGATCATCCAAAAGCGAAAACTGGAATTCAACATAGAAGTGACAAAAAAAAAAAAAAAAAACACTTAAGGCAAGAAAGGAAATGAAAATTAGGCAATCTGCTTGACCAGGATTATACAAGATCCCAGAGAAGCTGGGTGAGTGAGATACCCTCAGTGATCCACATCCTCCGCATCCTCAATATAAACTACAGCAATTTGGTCCATGAGACAGCCCCCTAACTGTCACAGACCCTGAGACTAACATTGGGAGCCGCCTGGACACTGGTTGAAGGCACTACTCTAGAGAGTGACTCACAGGGTCCCACATACCCCTGAGTCCTAAGCAGCTACTGCAAAGCCACACAGAACTCCATCCTTCCTTGGGGCACAATAGTCTCTCAATCTCCACATTCCTGTAGCCCCATTGACATCCCCCACCTGCAGTCACCACTGCTACTGGCTGCTACCACCAGGGTCAAAGTGCAAGCCATTAGCACTTTGAATGTCCCCAGCAGCAGGGCCACCATGCATTTATATCACCCTGAAGACAGACAATCCCACCTGCAACCACCACCTGGGGCTAAAGTGGTGTGCTTCCCAGCTATCTGTCTATGGTTGGCGCAAATAAATGCAACACTACCCTCCTCAACATCTGGGTCACAGCATTGGCACTGTCATCCCCACAAGAGCATTCCACCATGGATGTAGGAGTAACCCCACTCCTGCCCACTATAGACAACACCTGCATGCACAACTGGAAGGCCTGCAAACAGACCTTTCCAGTGCAGCATTACCTACCCCACTGCTCAAGGCCTGGGAATTGCCCTGACTTATATTCCACCACTGACACCTACATTCCTACCAGGGGCCTAAGGATGGGCATACTTATCTACCACTACCAGCAGAGCTGCCACTAAATCACATGTGGCACCTGCAATACGGGGAACTGGAGTGCCCAGCCAATTGCAGTTACTGCCAATACCAGCATGGACCACATGGGAGCCAGAAGGTTGTCCCACCTTCTGTCATTGCTTACATCACACCTGCTGTCCATGGGCCTGAGGAGTCACCCATCTGCCTGGGTCACTTTTGCCACTGCTAGAACCTGCAAAATTCAACTGGAGATTCAAGAGTCAGCCTGTGTGAACCTGCTAACACCAGTGCAAGAGTATAATGCTCTGGCCCAAAGACAGGTATGCTTGACCTGATGTTGTCACTGCCAAGTCCTAAAGACTGGCCACGTGGCATCGCCATTCCCAGAAAAAAATTACTACAACCTGCAATAAAAACTGCACCCTAAGCCACTGAGAAAAATCACAGATACCAATGATGCTGATTACTACCAAATAAATAATATAGCAACTACATTACTGCACACACTTAGAATAAAAGCCAAAGTGCCTTACCCAACCAACACTATAGATACATCTTCAAAATAAAGTCCCCTCTATGAAAACAAATTCAAAAAATTAGAAAAAGCAATGGTTACATGAGATGTGCAAATGTCAATGTAAAATAACAAGAAACACAACAAAATAAGGAAGTATGATACTACCAAAATAATACAATGATTTTCCAGCAACAGACTACAATTAAAATTATGAAATCTGAGAAAAATAATTTAAAATAATAATAGTAAACAATCTGAATGAGATAGATAGGATATAGAAAAACAATACAAATAAATCAGAAAAATATCAAGATATGAGTAAGAAATTTTCCAAAGTTATACAGACAATAAAAAGAACCAAATAGAAATCCTGGAACTTAAGAATCCATTTAATGAGCTAAAGAAATTAATTAGAAAACTTAAACAATGTACTAGTTCAAGTCCAATAAAGAATTTCAAAACTTGAACACAGGTGTGAGTGTTTTTTTTTTTTTTTTTGAAATAACTCAGTAAGATAACAAATTAATAAGAAAGAATATAAAAGAATGAAGAAAGCCTTTGTGGCATATGGGACATTATAAAGTAATGAAATAGTCAAAATTTTAATAACCCAGAAAGCAAAGAGAAAACCAAAGACATGTATCAAACATTCAATAAAAGAATAGCTGAAAACTTTCCAAGTCTAGCATGAGATTGAGCTATCCAAATACTCCCAAATAGATACAATGTAAAGGGTCTTCTCCATGGCACATTATAATCAACTATCCGGAGTCAAAGCCAAGGAGATAATTCTAAAAACAGTAAGAGAAAATCACCTACTCATTTATGACAGAAACACCATCAGATTAACAATAGATTTCTCACCAGAAACATTACAGACTAGGAACAAATAGGATGATATATTCAAAGTGCTATAAAAAAATCTGTCAGTCAATGATACTATACCCAGCAAAGTTGTCCTTCCTAAATGGAGGAGAAAAAGCCTTTCCCAGACAAGAAAAAGGTGAGGGAAATTCTCACCACTATGCCATCATGACAGGAAATATTTAAGGGAGTCCTACAACTGGAAATGAAAAGATATCTATCATCATAGAAATATCTGAAAATATAAAGCCAACTGATAGAACAAACACACAATAATGAAGAGAAAGGAAACAAATATAACCAATACAGAACACAACCAAACCACACTGATAATAAATTAGAGAAAAATAGGGATATACAAAACAACCAGAAATCAATTAATTACAAAGGTGCCAAGAACATACCTGGAAAAAGGACACCATCTTCAATAAATCATGCTAGGGAAATTAGGTATCCATATGCAAAAAATAAAATTAGATCCCTGTTGCTCACCATATATATTAAAAAAATCAACTCAACATGGATTAAAAACTTAAGTGTAAGACTTAAAATTGTAAAACTAATAGAGAAAAACTAGGGTAAACACTTCAGGACATTGGTCTAGGCAAAGATTTTATGACTAAGGTATCAAAAATACAGGCAAGAGAAACAAAATAAGACAAATTAAAATATATTAAACTTAAAAATTTCTGCACAGTAGAAGAAACAACAAAGTGAATAGATAACCTGTTGAATGGGAGAATATACTTGCAAATCATTCAACAACCAACTAATATCCATAATATACAAGGAACTCAAATCAACAGAAAAAAGCAAATAATACCATTTTAAACGTGGGCAAAAGTCCTGAATGGACATTTCTCCAAAGACATACAAATGGCCAACAGACATGTGAAAAAAGCTCAACATCACTAAATATTAGGGAAATGCAAATCAAAACCACAATGAGATATAATCTTTCTGAGAATGGCTATCATTAAAAAGATTGCAAATAATAGATGTTAGTAAGGATGTTGAGAAAAGGGAACTTTCTTTCTTTCTTTCTTTCTTTCTTTCTTTCTTTCTTTCTTTCTTTCTTTCTTTCTTTCTTTCTTTCTGTCTCTCTCTCTCTCTCTCTCTCTCTCTCTCTCTCTCTCTCTCTCTCTTTCTTTCTTTCTTTCTTTTAGAAGGAGTCTCGTTCTGTTGCCCAGGCTGGGGTGCACTGGCATGATCTCGGCTCACCACTGCAACTTCCAACCCCTGAGTTCAAGCAATTACCCTGCCTCAGCCTCCTGAGTAGCTGGGATTACAGGCGTGTGCCATCATTCCCAGCTAATTTTTTTTTTATTTAATTTTATTATTTATTTATTTATTTATTTATTTATTTTGTATTTTAAGTAGAGACTGGGTTTCACCATATTGGTCAGGCAGGTCTTGAACTCCTGACCTCTTGATCCACCCGCCTCAGCCTTCCAAAGTGTTGGGATTACAAGGGTGAGGCACCGCGCCACACTGTTGGTGGGAATGTAAATTAGTATAGCCACTAATATATTGTGGCTATAAAAATGGAAAACAGTATGGAGATTTCTCAGAAAAACTCAAATTAGAACTACCATATAATTCAGCAAACCACTACTATTTATCCAGAGGGGAAAAAAAAGTCAGTATATCAAAAATATACCTGCATTCCCATGTGTATTGTGACACTACTTACAATAGTAAAGATATTGAATCAATAAAAGTTTCTATCAACGGAGAAAGATAATATGGTAATATATATGATGATACAGTATTTGGTCATAAAAATAATGAAATCGTGTCATTCATAGCAGCATGGATCGAACTGGAGGTCATTATGTCAAGTGAAATAAGCCAGGTATTGAAAGTAAAATATCACATTTTCTCACTCACATAGTAGAGTTAAAAACTTGATCTCATGGTAGTAGAGAGAAGAATGACAGATACCAGAGGCTGGGAATGGTATGTAGGTGAGAAAAGGATGAAGAGAGGTTGGTTAATGAGTATAAACATATATTCAGATAAGAGAAAGAAGTTCCGACAGCAGAATGGAACAACTCCAGTTAACCACAATGTACTTTATATTTCAAAACATCTAGAAGAGAGTACTCAAAATATTCCCAATACATAGAAATAATAAATACTCAGGATGATGGATACCCTAAATGCCCTAACTTTATAATTACACAATTTATACAAGTAACAAAATGTCACATATACCCCATAAATATGTACAGATATTATGTGTCAAAAATAAATAAAAATAGACATAGCTTATGTGCGTATTCAAAAAGCAACATTTAGATAACTGGACTCCGATAATACTGAATGTAAGTTATTATATTTCAAACTTGAAATGACCTATTTTTAACAGTATTAATTAAAATGAAAAAATGGGAATGAGTAGAACTGTTTAAAAAAAATGGATATAATCCCCTTAATTATGTTTGGAAGCTGGAAGTTTGTTTTAGTCTCAATTCCAAATATTTATATAGTCTTGTGAAAAATATCTTTGAAAAAGTCATCCACTGAGCAAGAGGCATTTTCTGAGCACACTTTTTTCCTGCTTCTAACTTTCCATACTTATTATAATGAGATGGAAGGATTACAATATTCTAGAGGAGTAAAATAAAATGAAATGAAATATTGATAACAACCCGATTAGCATGAGACTCATTCTTTACATTTTTAAAAGTTTTTAAGACTGCAGTACATAATAGCAGGGTGCCCTGTAAGCAATCACTAGGTAAGGCACATGATAAAGTAAAAGTATAATCATTTTTTAATTTAATAATATATAATATTAAAAACTAACTTTTCAAAAATTGAGTGTGTTTTATTCTGTCACATCTTTTGAACCATGCTTTATTGTATGGTTGCTATATTACCTATTATTTTATAATATTTATGTTCTCTTGAGAGGTTATCTAGCCTGATTCACCAGTTTGTGAGACTGATCAGGATTCTGCAGACAGATCCGGAAAGGGAACAGTTTTAAATATTACTTGAACTTTTCTTTAAAACATTTGAATATTTAAGAAAGACTTCTGGATTTCAGGCTGACATAGTAAGAGATTAGATGTCAAAATTATTGACAAAACCATTGCCAGACTAACTAAAAACAAACATAGAAGATTCAAATAAATAAAATCAGAGATGAGAATGAAGACATTACAACTGATATTGGAGAAATTCATAGGATCATTAGTGGCTACTGTGAGCAATTATTTACATCAATAAATTGGAAAATCTAATAGAAAAGACAGATTTCTAGATGTATACAACCTACAAAGATTGAACCATGAAGAAATCCAAAATCAGAAGAGAAAAATAACAAGTAACAAGATGGAAGCCATAATAAACATTCCCCCAGCAAAGAAAAAACTGGAGCACAATGGATTCATTACTGAATTCTATCATACCAAACATTTAAAGGACTGACACCAATTATACCCCAACTACTCCTTCCAAACCATAGAAAAGGAAGGAATACTTCCAAACACATTCTATGAGGCCAGTATTACCCTGATCCCAAAAACAGACAAAGTCACATACACACACACACACACACACACACTACAGGCTAATATCACAGAATAATATTCATGCAATTATCCTCAACAAAATAAGAGCAAACCAAATTCATCCACATGTTAAAAAAGATTATTCATCCTTAGCAAGTGGAATTTATCCCTGGGATGCAACATACAGAAATCAATCAATGTGATGCATCATATCAATGGAATGAAGGACAAAAGTCACATGACAATTTCAATTGATGCTGAAAAAATTTGATAAAATTAAATATTTCTTCATGACAAAAACCCTAAAAGAAACTGAGGATAACTCAACATGATAAAAGTCATATGTGACAGATATACAAGTAGTATCATACTGAATGTAGAAAAATGGAAAGAATTTCCTCTAAGATCTGCAACACAGTAAGGATGCCCACTTTGACCACTGTTTTTTAACATAATACTGGAAGTCCTAGTTTGACTAATAAGAAAAGAAAAAGAATTAAAAGCATCTGCATTAGTCTGTTCTCACACTGTTAATGAAGACATACCCGAGACTGAGAAATTTATAAAGAAAACAAGGTTTAATGGACTCACAGTTTCATATGACTCTGGAAGCCTCATAATCATGGTGGAAAACAAAGGAGAGGCAAGGCACATGGTGGCAGGCAGAAGAGTTTGTGCAGGCAAACTACCATTTATAAAACCATCAGATCTCCTGAGACTTATTCACTACCACAGCAACTGTATGGGGTAAAATGCCCCCATGATTCAATTATCTCCATCTGGCCTGACCCTTGATATGTCATGATTACTACATTCAAGATAAGATTTGAATGAGGACACAGCCAAAGCCTATCATTTGCCCCTGGTCCCTCCCAAATCTCATGTCTTCACATTTCAAAACAATCATGCCTTCCCAACAGTCCCCCAAAGTCTTAACTCATTTCAGTATTAACTTAAAAGTCCACAGTACAAAGTCCCATCTGAGACAAGGCAAGTCCCTTCACCTATGAGTCCATAAAATCAAAAGCAAGTTGGTTACTTTCTAAGTACACTGAAGGTACAGGCATTGGGTAAATACATCCATTTCAAATGGGAGAAATTGGCCAAAACAAAGGGAATACAGGCTCCCTTCAAGTCCAAAATCTAATAGGGCAGTCATTAAGCCTAATAGTTCCAAAATAATCTCCTTTGACTCCATGTCTCACATACAGGGTACACTGATGCAAAAGGTGAGTTCCCATGGTCTTGGGCAGCTCCACCCCTATGGCACTACAGGGTACAACCCCCCTCCTGGCTGCTTTCACAGGCTGGCATTGAGTGTGCCTTTTCCAGGCACACGGGGCAAGCTGTTGATGTGTCTACCATTCTGGGGTCTGGAGGACCGTGGCTTCTTCTCACAGCTCCACTAGGCAGTGCCCTAATTATTGATTTCTGTGCCCCCACAGGCCCAACACCACATGTAAGCTGCCAAAGTTTGGGGCTTTCACCCTCTGAAGCAATGGCCCAAGCTGTGCCTTGGACCCTTTTAACCGCGGCTAAAGCTGAAACAGCAGGGATGCAGGGCACCATGACCTAAGGCTGCACAGAGCGGATCTGGGAGGAGCCTGGGTCCTTTCTACAAACCCATTTTTCCATCTTAGGCCTCAGGCCTGTGATGGAAGGGGCTGCCCTGAAGGTCTCTGACATGACCTGGAGATGTTTTCCCCATTGTCCTGGTGATTAACATTGTCTTGTTGATTATGCCAATTTTTGCAGCTTGAATTTCTCCCCAGAAAATTTTTTTTTTCTTTTCTACTGCATTGTCAGGCTGCAAATTTTCCAAAATTTTATACTCTGCTTCCTCTTGACCATTTTGCTTTTTAGAAATTTCTTCTTACAGATATCCCAAATTATCTCTCTCAAGGTCAAAGTTCTGCAGATCTCTAGGCCAGAGATGAAATGTCACCATCTCTTTGCTAAAGTATAGCAAGAGTGAAATTTACTCCAGTTTCCAACAAATTCCTCATCTCCACATGAGACTACCTCAGCCTGGACTTCACTGTCCACATCTTTATCAACATTTTGGTCAAAGCCATTCAACAAGTTTCTAGGAAGTTCAAAATTCTCCCACATCTTTCTGTCTTCTTCTGAGCTCTCCAAACTGGTCCAACCTTTGCCTGTTCCCCAGTTCCAAAGGCACTTCCACATTTTCAGGTATCCTTATGGTAGTGTCCCACTCCCAGTACTAATGTACTGTATTAGCTCATTCTCACACTTCTGTAAAGAAATATCTGAGACTGGGTAATTAATAAAGGAAAGAGGTTTAATTGACACAGCTCTGAATGACTGGGGAGGCCTCAGGAAAGTTTCAAATATGGTGGAAGAAACCTTTTCACAGGGTGGCAGTAGAGAGAATGAGTGCCAGCAGAGGAAATGCCAGACTTTTATAAAACCATCAGACCTCATGAGAACTTACTAACTCTTGTGAGAACAGCATGGGTGAAATCGCTCCATTATTCAATTACTTCCACCTGGTTCCATCCTTGCCACATGGGGATTATTACAATTTAAGGTGAGATTTGGCCAGGGACACCGAACTAAACCATATCACCAACATTCTAAGATATTTTGTTTTCAAATTTCTCAACCCAGAGAAACATGACTTTGGAAAACTCTGCTCCTTGCTGTGTGATTGAAGTGTTAAAATCAGGTCATCCATTTACTTTCCAAGGGAGGGTGAACTAAGATATTCCTGGAAATTATGAGTTTTTATTTGAAGAAACATTTACTATATAACCTAAGGAATGCTTATATTTGAATTTCAAGCAACATACTTTGTTTTCTCATACAGTTGCAATATATTGAAATAAGGAGTCACAGAAAAGGGGAAGCAACTTGAAAAAAAAAACTCTACTTACCACTCTCTGTGACATAGGGTAATACATTCTTTTATATTATTACATCCTTGTGAAGTTAACTTTATTAACATGAATTGCTCTGGAGTCCTGGTGCTCAGAATATGTCACTATTTTTTTTTTTTACAAATAAATTGTAGTAAAATAGATGGACATGTTAAGATGGCACATGACATTAGTAATGGTTATTGTAGGAGAAATAAGAGTAATTGACTATTGTATTCTTTGAAGACTGAAGCATGCAAGCTAATTTCAATATCTAAATTGCTGTGCCTGCTGCCTATTCTTGTATCAAATTTATTCTTCCCCACTGTTTATTCCTATTTCTCAAAAATCAATCATCCACTGATTTAGGCAGCTCATTAAAAATATGGTTCCAGTTTCTGTGCATGTTTCTTTCAATCCTACACAAATAAATTTCTTATTAAAATGTGCAGTTTTGCCAAAATCTCTGCAGCTAGCATATACATCAGTGGCTTTGACAAGTTACAAAGTTTCTCAATGCCATGGAACAAAATGAAAATTTGTTTCAAACTTAAGACACATTTTGTCACATTCTGTATTGTTTCTAAAATTTCATCTAAAACTCTAAAGCTATTTTCATGAAAATCCACACCTCAGTACCTAATAGCCTAAGCTGTGTAATATTTGAGCTAAAGCTGTGCCATCTGTCATGTGCCAAGTGAGAAAGGTTTACCTATGGCTTAGAAGTAGATTAATTACAAAAAGAACTGTCATTCACTAAAGGAAGCATGATATACCATCCCCAACTGATGTGGTTTGGCTGTGTGCCAACCCAAATCTTATCTTGAATTGTAGGTCCCATAATTCCCATGTGTTATGGGAGGGATCCGGTGTGAGACAATTGAATCATGGGGGTGGGTCTTTCCCATGCTATTCTCGTGATAGTGAATAAGTCTCATGAGATCTGATGGTTTAAAAAGTGGGGTTTTCCTGCACAAGTTCTCTTGCCTGCCACCATGTAAGATATGACTTTCACCTTCTGCCATGACTGTGAGGTCTTTCTAGCCACTTGGAACTGTAAGTTTATTAAACCTCTTTCTTTTATAAATTGGTCAGTCTCAGGTATGTCTTTATCAGCAGTTTGAAAACAGAATAATACAGTAAATTGGTAGCAGTAGAGTGGGGTACTGCTGAAAAGATACCTGAAAATGTGGAAGCAACTTTGAAAGTGGGTAACAGGCAGAGATTGGAACAGTTTCTCAGAAGAAGACAGTAAAATGTAGAAAAGTCTTGAACTCCCTACAGACTTGTTGAATGACTTTGATCAAAACATTGATAATGATATGGACAATGAAATCCAGGCTGAGGTGGTCTCAGATGGAGATGAGAAACTGGTTGGGAACTGAAACAAAAGTGGCTCATGTTATGTTTTAACAAAGAGAGTGGTAGCATTTTGCCCCTACCCTAAAGATTTGTGGAATTTTGAACTTCAGTGAGATGATTTAGGGGATCTGACAGAAGAAATTTCTAAGCAGCAAACCACTGAAGAGGTGACTTGGGTGCTGTTAAAGGCATGCAGTTTTAAAAGGGAAACAGTGCATAAAAGTTTGAAAAATCTGCAGTCTGACAATGTGACAGAAAAAATTTCCATTTTCTGAGGAGAAATTCAAGCCTGCTGCAGAAATTTGCATAAGTAATGAGGAGTTGAATGTTAGTCACCAAGACAATGGGGACAATGCCTCCAGGGCATGTCAGAGACATTTTCAGCAGTCACGCCCATTACAGGTCCCACCCAGAGGCCTAGGAGGAAAAAGTAGTTTTGTGGGCCAGGCCCAGGGTCCCTCTGCTGTGTGCAGTCTATGGGCTTGGTGCCCTGCATCCCAGCCACTTCAGCTATGAATAAAAGAGATCAAGGTACAGCTCAGGCTGTGGCTTCAAAGGATGTAAGCTCCAAGCTTTTGCAGCTTCCATGTGGTGTTGAGCCTATGGGTGCACAGATGTCAGGAATTGAGGTTTGGAAACCTTTGCCTAGATTTCAGAGGAAGTATGGAAACACCTGGATGTCCAGGTAGAAGTTTACTGCAGGGGAGGAGCCCCTATGGCGAACCTCTACTAAAGCAGTGCTGCAGGGAAATGTGGGGTCAGAGTCTCCACTGGGGAACTGCTTAGTTGAGCTGTGAGAAGTACACCACCCTCCAGACCCCAGAATGAGTAGATCCATCAACAACTTGCACCGTGCCTCTGGAAAAGCCACTCAATGTCAGCCCATAAAAGCAGCCTAAAGGAAGGCTGTACCCTGCAAAGCCACAGGAGTGGAGTTGCCCAATACTATGGGAACCCTCCTCTTGAATCAGCATGCCCTAGATGTGAGATGTGGAGTCAAAGGAGATTATTTTGGAGCTTTAAGATTTGACTGCCCTGCTGGATTTTGGACTTGCATGGGGCCTGTAGCCTTTTTGTTTTGGCCAATTTCTCCCATTTGGAATGTTTGTATTTACCCAATGCCTGCACCCCCTTTATATCTAGGAAATAACTGAATTTCTTTTGATTTTTATAGGCTCATAGGTGGAAGAAACTTGCCTTGTCTCCAATGAGACTTTAGACTGTGGACTTTTGAGTTAATGCTTAAATGAATTAAGATTTTGCAGGATTGTTGGTAAGGTATGATTGTTTTTAAAACATGAGGACATGAGATTTGGTAAGGACCAGGGGTGGAATGATATGATTTGGCTCTGTCCCAAACCAAATCTCATTTTGAATTGTAGCTCCCATAATTCCCATGTGTTGTTGGAGGGACATGGTGAGAGATGATTTTATCATGCGAGTGGGTCTTTCCCATATTATTCTCGTGGTAGTGAATAAATCTCACAAGATCTGATGGTTTTATAAATGGGAGTTTCCCTGCACAAGTTCTCTTCTCTTGTCTGCCACCACGTGAGACATGCCTTTCACTTTCTGCCATGATTGTGAGGCCTCCTCAACCACATGGAATTGGGAGTCAATTAAACCTCTTTCTTTTACAAAAGAAAAAGGTTTGTTGC
Source organism: Piliocolobus tephrosceles (assembly GCF_002776525.5). Classification (NCBI taxonomy): domain Eukaryota; kingdom Metazoa; phylum Chordata; class Mammalia; order Primates; family Cercopithecidae; genus Piliocolobus; species Piliocolobus tephrosceles. The sequence continues at coordinate 66,717,179 of NC_045445.1, read as the reverse complement.
CCAGTCTCAAGTATGTCTTTATCAGCAGCATGAAAATGGACTAATACAACTTTTCTCAGTATGTCTTCCCCATTAACCTACCAACATTATGTCAGATTTTTTCTTTCTGTTTGTTTGTTTATTGGTTTGTTTTTGAGACAGAGTCTCACTCTGTTGCCCAGGCTGGAGTGCAGTGGCATGATCTCGGCTCACTGCAACCTCTGCCAACCAGATTCAAGCAATTCTCCTGCCTCAGCCTCCTGAGTAGCTGGGACTACAGGTGTGTGCCACCAAGCCAGGCTAATTTTTTGTATTTTTAGTAGAGATGGAGTTTCACCATGTTAGCAAGGATAGTCTCGATCTCATGACCCATGATCCACCCTCCTTGGCCTTCCAAAGTGCAGGGATTACAGGTGTGAACCACCACACCCGGCTTAGTTTTTTGTTGTTGTCATTTGTTTGTTTGTTTGTTTGTTTGTTTTTTATGCCAGAGGCCTGTAATATGAATGCTGCATTCTTAGGAGAAAACTATTTCAGGAATGGGAAATATGTAAGAGAGTTGGACCACATATCAAATGATCTCTAAATTTTTATTTCAGTTTTAAAGTACAAAAATTATGCTAGGCATCAAAAATGTCAAGGGCTTGTAATAACTTGTTTAAACCAAGTAGCTACTAGTTATTAACTTTGTTTGCCTCCAACTTATATCCCTTGAGAAATGAGTTAGTTCTCAAAATTTCTAAGACTATTTCAGATTAGTTACACTGAATGTACAGTATTCATGATATATTTGTGTATGTGTATTGGGATGCTAAAAAGAAAGAAAGGAAGAGGTAAATTTATGAGGAAGAGAAAGAAAGAATATGACTGATAGTGTCAATTTAACCTGATGTACATGTTCCTTAGAGTCTTTCTTAATATAATTCACACCTGCTTGCCAATTCAAAGTGATCTATAATTGGCAAGGTATTTGTATCTTGAGCCTAGAATATCAGAAGCCTTATGTTATTTTCAAATATTATATAATAGTTCTTTAATGTAAAGCAATGTAATTACTTAGTGTAGAAAACGTTAATTTCAAGGACTATATTATAGCATCAAAATCCACATTAATACATATTTTTCCTGAAAAATATCTATTAATAAATATTGTCATAACCCCATATTACTAATATAACACATATTTATTTTAGTATATTGATTTTCAATTAATTTATATTTAAAAAATGCTAATGTGTCTTCTAAAGATATTAACTTACCCTAGAGAATGGACATGCTAAGAACATTGAATTATGGTACTGTATCAGCTGTCTTTCTTTATGAAACTCACATATTTAATGTTATCAATTAGCAAGAACTAAGTTTGAAAGTCCTGTGACAAAAGTTAATCATCTGTTCCTTTAATTTATTCTCCACTTCTCATCACTTAAGTATAAAATTTAAAACTCTTGGATATTTTTGTAATTATTTCAACCATAATTTTGAATATTCATTCATATTATAATCAGATTTGGAGTCAAGGTCCATGATTCTCAGCTATATATGTGGTTCTGAGGACACTAAAGGGAAATTTTAACTGCAAATTTTTTAGTAGTTTCAAGAATCTTCATGCATACAACAATCTAGAAACTGGCAAAATGTGATAAAAACCATATATGAAATTAATTAGTAAATTACCTGATCACATCCACAAGACTGTGAGCTTTATGAATGCAATTACTCTATTTCTTACTTCTAAAACAGTGGCTGGAACATAGTAAACACTAAAAAACTATATTTTTAAAAATTGAACATAATGATGTTCTGTAAACATTTTTCTTTTCTTTTGGCAATTTTCTTAAACAAGGCCAATTAACTAGGAAAGTCTCTATCAGAGTAAGACTTATTTTGAAATCTTGAAAATGTATGCCAACAAACATAAATATGTAAAACAGCTATATAAGGAAATTATACTGAGCTTTAATAGGAGAGTTCTTATCTCAGAGAATTAAGAATCGAAACTGGGAGACATCCCCCACTAGGGGCAGTCTGACACCCCACACCTCACAGGGTGGAGTACACCCCTGAGAGGAAGCTTCCAAAGCAAGAATCAGACAGGTGCACTCGCTGTTCAGCAATATTCTATCTTCTGCAACCTCTGCTGCTGATACCCAGGCAAACAGCGTCTGGAGTGGACCTCAAGCAATCTCCAACAGACCTATAGCTGAGGGTCCTGACTGTCAGAAGGAAAACTATC
>NC_045445.1:66709462-66709964 GCF_002776525.5 Piliocolobus tephrosceles | reverse complement strand
CAGGCCAACATTCAAATTCAGGAAATACAGAGAACGCCACAAAGATACTCCTCCAGAAGAGCAACTCCAAGACACATAATTGCCAGATTCACCAAAGTTGAAATGAAGGAAAAAATCTTAAGGGCAGCCAGGGAGAAAGGTCGGGTTACCCACAAAGGAAACCCATCAGACTAACAGCAGACCTCTCGGCAGAAACTCTACAAGCCAGAAGAGAGTGGGGGCCAATGCTCAACATTCTTAAAGAAAAGAATTTTAAACCCAGAATTTCATATCCAGCCAAACTAAGTTTCATCAGTGAAGGAGAAATAAAATCCTTTACAGATAAGCAAATGCTTAGAGATTTTGTCACCACCAGGCCTGCCTTACAAGAGACCCTGAAGGAAGCCCTAAACATGGAAAGGAACAACCGGTACCAGCCATTGCAAAAACATGCCAAAATGTAAAGACCATCGAGCCTAGGAAGAAACTGCATCAACTAATGAGCAAAATAACCAGTTAATAT
>NC_045445.1:66705534-66709362 GCF_002776525.5 Piliocolobus tephrosceles | reverse complement strand
CACCAGGCCTGCCTTACAAGAGACCCTGAAGGAAGCCCTAAACATGAAAAGGAGTAACCGGTACCAGCCATTGCAAAAACATGCCAAAATGTAAAGACCATCGACGCTAGGAAAAAACTGCATCAACTAACGAGCAAAATAAACAGTTAATATCATAATGGCAGGATCAAGTTCACATATAACAATATTAACCTTAAATGTAAATGGACTAAATGCTCCAAATAAAAGACACAGACTGGCAAACTGGATAAAGAGTCAAGACCCATCAGTCTACTGTATTCAGGAGACCCATCTCATATGCAGAGACATACATAGGCTCAAAATAAAGGGATGGAGGAAGATCTACCAAGCAAATGGAGAACAAAAAGAAGCAGGGGTTGCAATCCTAGTCTCTGATAAAACAGACTTTAAACCATCAAAGATCAAAAGAGACAAAGAAGGCCATTACATAATGGTAAAGGGATCAATTCAACAGGAAGAGCTAACTATCCTAAATATATATGCACCCAATACAGGAGCACCCCGATTCATAAAGCAAGTCCTTAGAGACTTACAAAGAGACTTAGACTCCCATACAATAATAATGGGAGACTTCAACACTCCACTGTCCACATTAGACAGATCAACGAGACAGAAAGTTAACAAGGATATCCAGGAATTGAACTCATCTCTGCACCAAGCGGACCTAATAGACATCTATAGAACTCTCCACCCCAAGTCAACAGAATATACATTGTTCTCAGCACCACATCGCACTTATTCCAAAATTGACCACATAATTGGAAGTAAAGCACTCCTCAGCAAATGTAAAAGAACAGAAATTATAACAAACTGTCTCTCTGACCACAGTGCAATCAAACTAGAACTCAGGACTAAGAAACTCAATCAAAACCGCTCAACTACATGGAAACTGAACAACCTGCTCCTGAATGACTACTGGGTACATAACGAAATGAAAGCAGAAATAAAGATGTTCTTTGAAACCAATGAGAACAAAGATACAATATACCATAATCTCTGGGACACATTTAAAGCAGTGTGTAGAGGGAAATTTATAGCACTAACTGCCCACAAGAGAAAGCAGGAAAGATCTAAAATTGACACTCTAACATCACAATTAAAAGAACTAGAGAGGCAAGAGCAAACACATTCAAAAGCTAGCAGAAGGCAAGAAATAACTAAGATCAGAGCAGAACTGAAGGAGATAGAGACACAAAAAACCCTCCAAAAAATCAATGAATCCAGGAGTTGGTTTTTTGAAAAGATCAACAAAATTGACAGACCGCTAGCAAGGCTAATAAAGAAGAAAAGAGAGAGGAATCAAATAGACGCAATAAAAAATGATAAAGGGGATATCACCACCGACCCCACAGAAATACAAACTACCATCAGAGAATACTATAAACACCTCTACGCAAATCAACTAGAAAATCTAGAAGAAATGGATAATTTCCTGGACATGTACATTCTTCCAAGACTAAACCAGGAAGAAGTTGAATCCCTGAATAGACCAATACCAGCCTCTGAAATTGAGGCAACAATTAATAGCCTACCCACCAAAAAAAGCCCAGGACCAGATGGATTCACAGCTGAATTCTACCAGAGGTACAAGGAGGAGCTGGTACCATTCCTTCTGAAACTATTCCAATCAATAGAAAAAGAGGGAATCCTCCCTAACTCATTTTATGAGGCCAACATCATCCTGATACCAAAGCCTGGCAGAGACACAACAAAAAAAGAGAATTTTAGACCAATCTCCCTGATGAACATCGATGCAAAAATCCTCAATAAAATACTGGCAAACGGGATTCAGCAGCACATCAAAAAGCTTATCCACCATGATCAAGTGGGCTTCATCCCTGGGATGCAAGGCTGGTTCAACATTCGCAAATCAATCAACGTAATCCAGCATATCAACAGAACCAAAGACAAGAACCACATGATTATCTCAATAGATGCAGAAAAGGCTTTTGACAAAATTCAACAGCCCTTCATGCTAAAAACGCTCAACAAATTCGGTATTGATGGAACGTACCTCAAAATAATAAGAGCTATTTATGACAAACCCACAGCTAATATCATACTGAATGGGCAAAAACTGGAAAAGTTCCCTTTGAAAACTGGCACAAGACAGGGATGCCCTCTCTCACCACTCCTATTCAACATAGTGTTGGAAGTTCTGGCTAGGGCAATCAGGCAAGAGAAAGAAATCAAGGGTATTCAGTTAGGAAAAGAAGAAGTCAAATTGTCCCTGTTTGCAGATGACATGATTGTGTATTTAGAAAACCCCATCGTCTCAGCCCAAAATCTTCTTAAGCTGATAAGCAACTTCAGCAAAGTCTCAGGATACAAAATTAATGTGCAAAAATCACAAGCATTCTTATACACCAGTAACAGACAAGCAGAGAGCCAAATCAGGAATGAACTTCCATTCACAATTGCTTCAAAGAGAATAAAATACCTAGGAATCCAACTTACAAGGGATGTAAAGGACCTCTTCAAGGAGAACTACAAACCACTGCTCAGTGAAATCAAAGAGGACACAAACAAATGGAAGAACATACCATGCTCATGGATAGGCAGAATCAATATTGTGAAAATGGCCATACTGCCCAAGGTAATTTATAGATTCAATGCCATCCCCATCAAGCTACCAATGAGTTTCTTCACCGAATTGGAAAAAACTGCTTTAAAGTTCATATGGAACCAAAAAAGAGCCCGCATTGCCAAGACAATCCTAAGTCAAAAGGACAAAGCCGGAGGCGTCACGCTACCTGACTTCAAACTATACTACAAGGCTACAGTAACCAAAACAGCATGGTACTGGTACCAAAACAGAGATATAGACCAATGGAACAGAACGGAGCCTTCAGAAATAATGCCACACATCTACAACCATCTGATCTTTGACAAACCTGACAAAAACAAGAAATGGGGAAAGGATTCCCTATTTAATAAATGGTGCTGGGAAAATTGGCTAGCCATAAGTAGAAAGCTGAAACTGGATCCTTTCCTTACTCCTTATACGAAGATTAATTCAAGATGGATTAGAGACTTAAATGTTAGACCTAATACCATAAAAACCCTAGAAGAAAATCTAGGTAGTACCATTCAGGACATAGGCATGGGCAAGGACTTCATGTCTAAAACACCAAAAGCAACGGCAGCAAAAGCCAAAATTGACAAATGGGATCTCATTAAACTAAAGAGCTTCTGCACAGCAAAAGAAACTACCATCAGAGTGAACAGGCAACCTACAGAATGGGAGAAAATTTTTGCAATCTACTCATCTGACAAAGGGCTAATTTCCAGAATCTACAAAGAACCCAAACAAATATACAAGAAAAAAACAAACAACCCCATCAAAAAGTGGGGAAAGGATATGAACAGACATTTCTCAAAAGAAGACATTCATACAGCCAACAGACACATGAAAAAATGCTCATCATCACTGGCCATCAGAGAAATGCAAATCAAAACCACAATGAGATAGCATCTCACACCAGTTAGAATGGCAATCATTAAAAAATCAGGAAACAACAGGTGTTGGAGAGGATGTGGAGAAATAGGAACACTTTTACACTGTTGGTGGGATTGTAAACTAGTTCAACCATTATGGAAAACAGTATGGCGATTCCTCAAGGATCTAGAACTAGATGTACCATATGACCCAGCCATCCCACTACTGGGTATATACCCAAAGGATTATAAATTATGCTACTACAAAGACACATGCACACATATGTTTATTGCGGCACTATTCACAATAGCAAAGACTTGGAATCAACCCAAATGTCCATCAGTGACAGACTGGATTAAGAATATGTG
>NC_045445.1:66704407-66705434 GCF_002776525.5 Piliocolobus tephrosceles | reverse complement strand
GGAATCAACCCAAATGTCCATCAGTGACAGACTGGATTAAGAAAATGGGGCACATATACACCATGGAATACTATGCAGCCATAAAAAAGGATGAGTTTGCATCCTTTGTAGGGACATGGATGCAGCTGGAAACCATCATTCTTAGCAAACTATCACAAGAACAGAAAACCAAACACCGCATGTTCTCACTCATAGGTGGGAACTGAACAATGAGCTCACTTGGACTCGGGAAGGGGAACATCACACACTGGGGCCTATCATGGGGAGGGGGAGGGGGGAGGGATTGCATTGGGGAGTTATACGTGATATATATGATGAATTGATGGGTGCTGACGAGTTGATGGGTGCAGCACACCAACATGGCACATGTATACATATGTAACAAACCTGCACGTTATGCACATGTACCCTAGAACTTAAAGTATAATAATAATAAAAAAAAAAAGAATCGAAAATTGGTGAGTGTCTTAATAAAAGGAAGAAAGATATTTTAGACATTTAAAGTCAAAATCTCTTATTTTACAAATGAGAAAACAATTATACTCTTCTTTCTTGCAGAGAAATTTTTATGCTGTCTTGATTTTTCCCATCAGATAATATTTGACATAAATAAGTTTAAGAGAACTATTTGTAAATAACATCTGGACAATAATAAAGTTAAAATCTATATATATTTGGTTGTTATCTCTTTTCCTATATACATTTAAGTTTTATAAGTGTATTTATTTAAAAATTGTTACTGGTTAATGTTATTTGTATCAGTATTGGCTTCATGGTATGCATTTTGTTTAAAAAGCACCTTTGCGTCAGAAAGATGTCAAACTAGAAAGCTCCAGGCCCTTATTTCCCCACAGAAACATCAAGTAGGCAGAGCAGGTAGAGTAAAATTGATTTGTGAGAATTCCAGAAAGCATTCACATTCAAGGGTATACATCAACCAAGCAAATTCCCAATCAAGAAAAAGACACACTCAAAACGATAAGAAAGAAAGAAAGAAAGAAAGAAAGAAAGAAAGAAAGAAAGAAAG
>NC_045445.1:66677846-66704397 GCF_002776525.5 Piliocolobus tephrosceles | reverse complement strand
AAAGAAAGAAAGAAAGAAAGAGAAAGAGAGAAAGAGAAAGAAAGAAATGTGGTGTAGATTGTTTGGGAGGAAGCTACTTAATGTCCAGCTCCTATATCAGGACAGAAGAAAACTAGTATAACTTATCTCATCTGAGACCCTGCCAGGGGATGGGTTTCTGTCTCACTCGACTCAGACCTCAGGAGAAGCTATAGCATAATTTTTATATCACATTGGAGGCTGATGAAAGCAGCAGAGGGACTACAGATCCACGGGTATATGAAAGCAACAGATTATGAGCAGGAGAATACAATATAATAGTTTAAGACCTTGAGAAAAACTAAGAGTGAGACTCCTAGGAAGATAAGGATGAGTAAAAGCAGCTGTGTATATGGTGAAATAAGAACATGCTCAAACCTAGGAAAAATGCGTAAGTTGATAAGACCTGAGAACATCTTATGCCTTTAAATCACTCAGGTTAACAAAGGTATTCCCTTGCATACAGCCAGTCTTCAATGGCAAGGAGAGGTGGCTGTTTTCCGTTAATGCCAACTTTTCAACCAAAAATAATAGGAACACATAGAGAAACAAGGAATTGTGGTCCTTTCAGAGGAACGAAGTAAATCTTTAGAAACTGAAAACAAACATAGGCTATGGATTTATTAGATAAGTATTTTTAAATATTCTTAAATATTCTCAAATAAACTAAAATTTAAAAAATGGAAAGATAACTAAAATAAATATGGAAAACAATATATAAACAAAATAAGAATATTCACAAAGAGGTAGAAAGAGCAATAAAAAATAGATATTCTGGATCTGAAAAATTTAAAAACAATGAGTTAAAAAATTTACTAGGGAATTCAAGAGCAGTCTTGTACAGAAGAAAGAGTCATTGAATTTAAAGCACAGTAATTAGAAATTATCAAGTTTGAGGAGTGGAGCAAAAACGGAAAGAAATAAAGAACAGTCAGCAGAACCTAAGATCTTGTTGGGACACCATCAAGTGGACCATTGTGTACATTTTCAAAGTCCTAGAAAGAGACGAGAAAAAAGCAGATAATTTTCTCAAAATGGCAAAATACTTCCCAAATTTGAAGACAGACATGGATATACAAATATGAGACGTTCAGCAACACCAAGCTGATGCAAGAGACCCACATGAAAACACATAATCAAACTGTTGAAAGTCGAAGACAAAGAGAGAATCATAAAAGCAGCAAGAGGAAAGAAACACATCACATATAAGGTGTCAATAACATTATCAATGAATTTTTCAGCAGAAAGATTTGAGGCCAAAAGGCACTGGGGTGATATATTTAAAGCGCTGAAAGGAAAAATATAAAGCAGTCAACTAAAATTTCAACAGTTAGTTAAATGTCTTTCAAAAATGAGGAAAAAAATAAACCTTATCAGATCAGGAAAAACTGAAGAAGTTTATTACCAACTGATCTCTACTACAATAATACTAAAAATAATCTTTTCAGTTGAAATGAAAGGACTCTAGAAAGTAACTTGGTGCCAAACAAAATTATAAAGGTCTTTGATAAAGGCAAATATATGAAAAAATATATAAATTAATTTTATTGTAAATTTGGTTAATAACTCTTCTTATTTCTTTACAAGATTCAAAAGACAAAATTATAAAAAAAATACAAATCTACATAAATGAGCACAAAATAAAGATGATATTTGTGACACCAATAACATAAAGTTGATGTAATGGGGTGAGAAATAAAGAAGTAGATCTTTCATATGCAATTGAAGTCATCCGTTTAAAATGTACTCCTATAACGTTAAGATGTTATGTGTAATCCCATTAAAAACTAAAAAGGATGTATCTGTAGAATATATGCAAAAGACAAAGAAAGATATCAAAATGTCCCACTAAAAAATACAAGACAAAAGAAGGCACCAAGTGTATAGATTAGGAAAATAATGTTATAAGACATATTAAAAAAATACAAACTGGCAATAATAAATTCTCTCCATCAGTAACAATTTTAAATGTAAAGGACTTAAACTTCCCAGTAAAATGAAAAGTATTAGAAGAAAGGATTAAAAAATAGGATCCAACTATGTTGTGTACAAGAGATTCACTTTAGGCATAAGGACATATAAAGCTTGAATGTAATACTTGGAAGAAGATATCTCATAGCACTGAGACAGCAGTGCAATAACTTTGCAAATATTACACATAATAGATTTAAGTAAAAAAGAGTTTACAGGAGAGAAAAATGCATTATATAATTATAAAAGTAATAATTCATGAAGAAAATATAACTATTATAAATATGCATGCACTAAACATCAGAGCTCCTAAATATATGAATTAAAACACTGACAGATTGAAAGGAGAAATAGACAGCACCACTAAAATAGTAGTAGGTTCCAGTACTCTCTGCTGTGATGGTTAATATTTCATGTCAATGTGGACAGTGTTTTCGGATGAGATTAACATTTAAATCAGTGAACCCTGAGTAGTAGATTGCTCTCCAAAATGTGAGTGGGCCTCATTCAATCAATGGCAGGCCTGAATAGAACCAAAAGATGGGCTTCCTGAGCAAAAGAAAATTTATTCAGCAGACTGCCTTTGAACTTCATCTACATCATCGGTTTTCTTGGGTCTCCGAAAACAAAAAAGCCATCCAAATTACAAAGAAAGAAGTTAAATTTTCAGTTTGGAGATGACAAGATCTTACATATGGATAAACTTAAGATTTTACAAAAGTGTTAATTAATAGAATTAACTTAGTAAAGTTATAGAATATGAAATCAACATGAAAATAATAGTTTGATTTTCACACACTACCAATCAACAATTGGAAAAGAAAATTAAAACAATTTTATTGCAATGATATCCAAAACATTTAAAGACAAAATTTTTGAAAAAGGTATAAGATACATAATAAAAAGTAAAAAGAATACTATAATGAATTAAAGAGGACTCCAATGAATGAAAATATATTCCATTTTCATGGACCAGAAGACGTAATATTGTAAAGTTGTCAGTTCATCCAAAATGATGTATAAATTTAATGCAATCTCTCTCAAAATCTCAATTTTTTTTTCAGATAAAGAAAAAATCCATCTGAAAATTTATAGGGAATCTCAAAGGATCCTCATTAGCCAAAATAATCTTGACAAAAAAGAACTTTGAAAGCCTCATACTTATTGTTTTAAAAACACACTAATAAGCCAGAATTATCAAAACATTGTGGTACTGGCATAAAGATAGACATACAGAACAATTTAATAGAAAAGGAGCTCATAAAATACTCTCACATCTATAGCCCAATGATTTTCCATAGGAGTTCCAAGATCATTCAATAGGGAAAGGATGGTCTTTTCAATGAATGATATTAGACAAATAAATATTCACATGCAAAATGATCAAGTAGATTTTAATCTTATTACATATACAAATATAATTACCTCAAAATGGATGAAAGACCTAAACATAAGAACTAAAACTAAAATTCTTAGGAAAAAAATAAGAGAAAAGCCTCATGGATTTGGCAGTGATTTGTTTTCCAAAAAAAAGGGCAAAGGGCTGTATAAATTGGACTTCATGGAATTTTAAAAATTCTGTGCATCAAAAAACACAAAAGTAAAAGGTAATTCACAATAAGAGAGAATTTGTTACTAGATATCCCTCTCACAGGAAGCTTGTTTATACTGTCACTCACTCTTGTGGTTCTTCTCTGACGTACATCCAGTTTATTACTACCAAGATACCAAGATAGCCACTCTAGGAAAGACCTAACAAACAGATTAGGTTTGGGTGTGTTGGCCAGGTGAGACTCAGAAGAGGCAACACAATAAAACACATGAAAAACAGAAGTAGTGTATTACTTTCATATTCCAGAGAAAAGGGGGCAGCATGCTTTGCAGAGCCAAAGGGATAAGGGGAGCCCTCTGGGACACATGCACTCCACCAGTAGGGGGAGAGGGAGAAGAGAGAGAGGGGAGAGGGGAGAGGGGAAAGGGGAGAGAGGAGAGAGAAGAGAGGAGAGATAGAGGAGAGAGACAGAGGGAGAGGAGAGAGAGGGAGAGGGAGAGGAGAGAGAGACAGGGGGGAGGGGGGAGAGAGAGAGAGAGAGAGAGAGAGAAAGAAAGAGAAAGAGAGAGAGAGAGAGAGAGAGACCTGTGTGTCAAAACCTTTCTTGGGGTCCAGGATTTTACCCAAGCCAATTTCCCATGGAAATTTCTAATTGGTGTGTTTACAGAAAGTAGGCACAAGTTCCATGGAGTCATTGGAGTCATACTGTGACTGAAAGGTGATCATAGTGGCTTACTTGCACAGCTCATTTGGGTGTAGGGGTCACTGGAGAAAGTCAAGTAGGTGTTATATACATATATATCCCATAAATATATATATGGGATATACAGATTCCAATGTATTTTATAATTTTACATTTAGTTTAAGATAAGGATAATGAGGTTAATAATAGAATTTTTTAAATAGTAAATTTTACAGGATGTGTAATAATTTACAAAATAAAATTTATGAAATTAAACCTCAAAGAAAAAATTTAGTACAAGTTGTTAAGAACTTCTTACAAATTTCATACTCAGGCCACTTGGTTTATATAATCTACATTATTTATTTTGTTATCTTTAGAGTTAACCTGTAACATAGAAATAAAATATTTAGGTTTCAGTTTTCACTATAGGCCTTTAACTTTAAAATAAATCTCAAGTTGCTTTATATTCCATACAATTTAACAATCAAAGTACATTTTAACGTGTTTTCATTCTGGCATAAAACACCTAGAGGCACAACAGATTTCTGAATGTTAACTTTGTATCCTGCAATTTGGCTAAAATTGTTTATTAACTATAATAATTTGTTTTGTTATATTTTGTGACTTTTATATATATAAAATAATGTTACATATGAACAGAGAACATTTGACTTCTTTTTTGATGTGGATGCCTTTTCTTTTTATTGCCTAAATGCTTTGGCCATGACTTCCAGTATTATGCAAAATAGAAGTGTGAAAAGTATACATCTTTCTCTTTTTCCTGATCTTAGAGAAAAAGCCTTCAGTATTTTAACATTGAATGTAATGTTATTTGTGGGCTTTTTATGTGTGGCAGTTATTATGTTAGGTTATTTCTCTCTATTCCTAGAATGTTAAGTGTTTTCATCATGAAATAATGTTGAATTTTGTTAAATACTTTTTCTACATCTGTTGAGATAACCATGTGATTTTTATTCTTCCTGTTGTTAAAGTGATTTATCATACTCATTGATTGCTTATGTTGAACCATTCCTGAATTGGTTACATGGCATAATTCTTTTAATATGCTATTAAAATAAGTTTGCTAATATTTGTTGAAAATTTTTGAATATCTACTCATCAGTAATACTAGATTATTGTTTTCTTTTCTTATACTGTCTTTTTCTAGTTTTGGATCCAAGGTAATGCTGGTCTCCTAAAATGAGTTTCAAAGTGTGTTTCAGTCCATCTTTACTGTGGTAACAAAATATTACAGATTGAACAATTTATAAATAATTTAAGTGTATTACCCACATTCTTGAAGGGTAGAAGGTCCAATATCAAGGCTCTGACAAATTTAGTGTCTGGTAAGAGATGCTCTCTCTTCTTCCAAAATGAAATCTTATTGCTATGTCTTGTGGTTGGTTTGAATGCTGTGTCCTCACATGGCAGAAGGCAGAAGGTCAAAAGATAATATATTCTATGTTCTCATGTGACAGAAGAGTTAAAGAGCTAAAAAAAAAAAACAAAAAAACAAAAAAAAAACACGAAGTTTTCTCCACTCTTCTTATGTCACTAATTCATGTCTAACGGAACCCTTTTGACTTAATCATTTCCCCAAAGTTTCCACTACTTAATACCACTACAATGGGGATTAAGTTCCAGCACATGAATTTAGCAGCACACATTCTGATCACAGAAAAGTGTTCTTTCCTCTTCAATTTTTGAAAAACTTTGGGAATGATTTCCATTAATTCTTGAAATATTTAGTAGAATTCACTAGTGAAAGACTGGGTATTTGCTTTGTTTGGAAGGATTTTGATTGCAGATTCATTCTTCTAACCAGTGATAGGTCTGGTCAGATTTTTTATTTCTTAATGATTCAGTATTGGTAAGTTGTATACAACAAGGAATTCATCCATTTTTTATCCAATTTGTTTAAGTGTAAATGTATATAAGAGTTTTTACTATTTCCTTTCATTTCTGAGGCATCCGTTGCAAGGTTTCTTCTTTTATTTCTTATAAATTTGCATATTTTCCCTTTTTATTTTCAGTTAATCTAGCTAAAAGTTTGTCAATTTTATTGATCCTTTTAAAACACCAACTGTTATTTTTGTTAATTTTAGATTCAGTGGGTACATGTGCAGCTTTGTTACATGGGTATATTGAGTGATGCTGAGATTTGAAATACAAATGATCCCGTCACCTAGGTACTGAGCATAGTATGCAACTTCAATCCTTGCTCTACTCTCTCTCTCCACTCTGTAGTATGACACACACCAAGTGCCTATTGTTATCATTTTTATGACCATGAGTACTTAATGTTTAGCTATCACTTCTAAGTGAGAACACGTGTTACTTGATTTTCTGTTCCTGCGTTAATTCACATAGGATAATGTCTTCCAGTTCCATCCATGTTGCTGCAAGAGACATTGTTTCCATTCTTTTTAATAGCTGCATGGTATTCCATGGTGCATATATACCATATTTTGTTTATCTAGTCTACTGTTAATGGACATCTAGGTTAATTTCATGTATTTGCTGTTGTGGATAGCAATAAACATATGTGTGCATGTGTCTCTGTAGTAGGACAACTTATTTTCTTTTGGATATATACCCAGTAATGGAATTGCTAGGTTGAATAGCAGTTCTGATTCAAGTTATTTGAGAAATCTCCAGATATTTTCCACAGTAACTGAACTAATTTACATTCCCATTAACGGTATGTAATTGTTCCCTTTTCTCAGCAGCCTTACCGGCATCCACTGTTTTTTGACTTTTTGATACTAGCCATTCTGCCTGGTGTGTCATAATATCTCATTGTGGTTCTGCTTTTAATTTCTCTGATGATTATTGATGTGGAGCAGTTTTTCATGTTTATCAGTCACTTGTATAAATTATTTTGGGTAGTATCTGTTCATGTCTTTTGTCAATATTTTAATTAGGTTATTTGTTTTTTGTTTGTTGAATTTTTTTTTTTTTTTTTTTTGAGACGGAGTCTCGCTCTGTCGCCCGGGCTGGAGTGCAGTGGCCGGATCTTGGCTCACTGCAAGCTCCGCCTCCTGGGTTAACACCATTCTCCTGCCTCAGCCTCCCCAGTAGCTGGGACTATAGGCGTCCGCTACCTCGCCCGGCTAGTTTTTTTGTATTTTTTAGTAGAGACGGGGTTTCACCATGTTAGCCAGGATGGTCTCGATCTCCTGACCTCGTGATCCGCCCGTCTCGGCCTCCCAAAGTGCTGGGATTACAGGCTTGAGCCACCGCGCCTGGCCTTGCTTGTTGAATTGTATAAGTTTCTTATAGATTCTGGATATTAGACCTTTGTCTAATATATAGTTGGTGAATATTTTCTCCCATTCTGTAGGTTGTCTGTTTATGCTGTTGCTAGTTTATTTTGCTGTGCAGAAGTTCTTTAGTTGAATTAGGTCTCACTTGTTGAGTTTTGTTTCTGATGTAATTACTTTTTACGATTTAGTCATAAATTCTCTTTCAAAGCCAATGTCAATAATGTTTCCTAAGTTTTCGTCTAGTATTCTTATATCCTGATGTCTTACAGGTAAATTTTTAATCAATTTTAGTTCATTTTTGTGTACGGTGAAGGGTAGTAGTCAAGTTTCATTCTTCTGCATATGGCTAACCAACTATCTCAGCACCATTTATTGTATAAATAGAGACTCCTTTACCCATTGGAGTTCAGAGATTCCTTTACCTATTGCTTTTTCGATAAACTTTGTCAAAGATCAGATGGCTTAGTTGTGTGATTTTATTTTGGGGATCTCTATTCTGTTCTATTGGTCTACATCTCATTTTTTTTTTTTTTTTTTTTTTTTTTTGTATCAGTACCATGCTGTTTTAGTTACTGACAGTATAGTTTGAAGTCAGGTAATGTGATGTTTCCAGCTTTGTTATTTTTGCTTACAATTATTTTGATCAGTCAGGGTCTTTTGGGTTCCATATAAATTTTAGAATAGTTTTTTTTTTTTCTAATTATACAAAAATTACATTGTTATTTTGATGGAAATAGCATTGAATCTCTAGATTGTTTTGGGCAGTATGGCCATTTTAACAATATTGATTCCTCTAATTGGTGAACATGAAATATGTTTTCACTTGTTTGTGTTGTTTACAATTTCTTTTAGTAGTGTTTCACAGTTCTTCTTGTAGAGATCTTTCACCTCTTTTGTTAGATGTATTCCTAGGTATGTAATTTTTTTGTGGCTATTATAAGTAGGAATATATTCCTGATCTGGATCTCAGCTTGAATGTTATTGATGTATAGACATGCTACCGATTTTGTACATTGATTTTGTATACTGAAACTTTACTGAAGCCATTTATCAGTTCCAGGGACCCTTTGGTGGAGTCCTCAGTGTTTTCTAGATATGTAATAATATCATTTATGAAAAGAGAGAATTTCACCACTTCTTTTTCCATTTGGATGTCTTTTATGTATTTCTCTCACCTAATTATTCTAGCTAGGACTTTCTGAATTTATTTTTAGTGTATTCAAATTGAGCCACTAACATATCTACATTGAGCACTTCCTTAGTGCAAATTAAAATGCCGAAACTACACTAAAATCAGTTTTTACAATATGTAGAAAATGTCTGAATGAAGCCCTATTTGGAAAAATATACCTATATTGCTTCCTCCTGAACTATTTTAAGATTTTTTCAAGGTCAGAACAAGCCATAACTTGGTAGTTTCAGATGCTTCCATTAGCACTTACACAAAGAGAGTTTAAAATAATAACAAACTTAATCAAATGTCAATATTAACATTTAATGTATAACAAAGAACATAAAACCATGTCAAATATCACATGCATAAATTATTATAAATGCCATGACAGTAAGAAGTATGCCTTTGAGGCTTCATAATAATTTCCTTTTCCCCAATAATAGTAATGTTTTCAAAATTTTCATCATATTTTCCCATAAGAATAAAAGTCTATATTTATACCAGATAAATCTTGACCATCAATACTGCGTTGTCTAGCCCCAATATTTTTTGCCTTTCCCGTTTGTATTTATCTATAAGAAGTTGGAAGGTATATTGATAAATATGATTGCCTGATCATTGTGGTCAATCGGTTAGGGGATCTCATAGGCCAGTTACTTGTGTAAACTCTATCAAACATTCTTGTTTTAATCAAAATTCAATTATTTTGAGAGTAGCAACTGCTCTTCATCCTAAAAAAATTGACACCATATTGCAAAATTGCCATGCTTAAATTGAGTACCTCCCTGTGTAAGCAGAGGGCAAGCTCCAACCAATGAAAGGGGGAGATCGTTCTAGGTTGGTAGGTAGTCAAATAATTATTTAGGAAGAACTTACGTAAGAGCTTACATATGAGGCAGTTTTGGGTGGCAGCACGACAAGGTGGATCTCTGTGCTTGCAATGTTTATCTGTCTAGTCTTTCATACCTTGAAAAGAAAAGGGAAAGGGAAAAAAGTTACTAATGGTGTATTAAGCTTTCTTAATCTGTGCATTTTCTAATTAGTGAGGTTGTTTGTGTCCCTACGATCAGATCAACATTTCTGAAAGAATGAGAATGTTCTAGGCAATAGCACTTATCTTGGCACCTTTCTGTTTCCTCTAGTCACTGCAAATCTCAACTCACTTCATGGTCATGTACCTAGAATACATTTACACAATACGTTGAAGGGGGTCAGGGAATGTCATCCTGTAATATGCTACCTTGGTATGCTGATTGCCTCAAATTGAGGGCACTTTGGGAACTGTTAATGCAGGGAAAGTCTCTGAACTTCCCTTATCTACTTAAATATGGAGCCCCCAAAAAAGCCCACAAATGGGATGAAGTCCCTCCTTGGGAATCTCATCAACCAGAGAAGAATAAACTTTTATCACAGGAGAGAAGACTGTTGACATCACACCCAGACAGACTTTGTCATAGGCTATTACCTATTCTTTTGAAGACCCATTCATCTTTCTCCAAAATTATTTACTTTTCCCAAAATGAGCAGCATTGCTCCTCCCTCTCCTCTAAGAAGAGGGTATGTAAGCTTCTAGATCTCACTTGGGTTTAGATATTGACTTTCCTTTCACATGATGCTCCCATGTACTTAATAAATTTGTTTACCTTTTCTCCTGTTACTCTGCCTTCTGTCAGTTTATTTTGTAGACTCTGTTATTGAACCCTCAGAGAGTAGATGGAAAGTCTTCCTTTCCTTACAACACCAATAAGACTCAATTATATTAATTCCAAAATGTTTGCTGCCATCTAAAATAATCATTTATCAAATTTAAACAGGAAAAGAGAACTTTATTCTGATTTCCCCCAAAAAATCTTAAGAATTATTTTAATAGTCTTTTGATATTCTATGATAAACAGATGAATTGCTGTTCCAGCCATACAAGGAAAGCAATATTAATTTTCATCTATGGAGAAAGACAAAAAGAAAGCAGCTGGTAGGATTTTTCTTTTTTGCTTCAGTTCTAACTTCCTCTTATAGGGTAGAAAAAAATTCTTCCCTGTCTTCTTAGATTCAATAACTGGAGCCCATGAATAAATCTGATATTGTTACTGGAAAGGATCCTGGTCCAGACCCAAAGAGAGGATTCTTGGATCTCGCACAAAAAGAATTCAAGGCTAATCCATAAAATGCAATCAAATTTCTTAAGAAAGTGAGGAAAAACACTATGGCTACTCCATAGGCAGAGCAGCCCTGAGGACTGATGATTCACTGTTTTTCTGATTGTTTATTGATTATATGCTAAACAAATGGTAGATTATTCATAAATTTTCTAGGAAAGGGGTGGGCAATTCCCGGAACTGTGGATTCCACCCATTTTTCTACCAAATAGTGTAACTTCCTGATGTTACCATGGCATTTGTAAACTGTCATGGCGCTAGTGGGACTGTCTTTTAGCATGCTAATGCATTATAATTAGTGTATAATGAGCAGTGAGGATGACCAGAGGTCACTTTTGTCACCATCTCGGTTTTGATGGGATTTGGTCGGTTCTTTACTGAATGCTGTTTTATCAGGAAGGTCTTTGTGACCTGTATCTTTTGCCAACCTCCTATCTCATCCTATGACAAAGAATTCCTTAACATCCTGGGAATGCAGCCCAGTAGGTCTCAGCCTTATTTTACTCAGCCCCTATCAAAATGAAGTCACTCTTGTTTGAACACTTCTGACAATATAAGGCAAATTAACAGGATAAAAAAAAACATATTTAATTATGTTCATACACATGGAGTTCACAAAGAAATGTAACTCAATAAAGTGGTTAGAATTTGAAGTTTATATAACATTTTAAGAAAGGGTGATAAATTCTGGAGAAGTAACTAGACAAATGAAGAGAGTCTGGATATCTGGGGATTGCAGATTGTGGGAATAGAAATAGAAAAAATTAATAAAAAATAAGAGGGTCTTCTAGTAAGTTATTATTCAGACTCAAGATGTTACCTTTTTTTGGCAAGAGCAATCCACAGTGATAAAGAGTCTTCCTCATTTTCCTGCAGGAAAAGGAAAGACATTTACAAATGATAATTTTCTTTACCAATAGAAATTTATTCCTTATTTTTACACAGGTTGGGGAAGTTAGATACATTTATCTGTGTGCTATGTCTCAGTTGCTTTCAATTTAAAATAATCCTTATGCAAAAGTGGCATAATTTGTGGTGGCATATTCTGATGCTCTTTACTGTAAATGTCTATTGTACTTTACCAAAATACCAAATGAAACATTAAAACAAGTAAGTCACTGATTTTCAACTTCTTTAGTAGGGGGCTTACTTGAAATAAAGTAGAATAATATTCAGCTTTAGTATAGTTTTAGAAACTGAGTAAAAATATCTTTATCATAATACATCTGCCATTTTTTTTTCTTTTGAGGCTATGTTAGTACTTGCTACATTTAAGTTTAAAAATAATTGGTTCCTATATCTGTGATTTAAAGTTTGTGGTTTGCCTACTCACCAATCACTTGAAAAGATGCATTGGTTATTAATTTATATGTAACTGAATGGTTTAGAATAATGATTCTCAAATGTCTTTTTTCCCAGATAGGGAAAGTAAATGTAAGATCAGCTAAAGGACTTCTATGAACCACAGTTAGTTACATAATTCAAGTCTATTAACTGCTATAATAGCTCTTGATAATTAACTCAGAAATTTTCTGAGTAGTAGGCGGCTAATGGTTATTTTCCTTAGCCTACATGGAGTCCTCAGTCTGCCTCAGTGAGACAAACTAAACTGCTAAGTAAGCAAGGTGCTAGTCTTCTCCATCCCATGAAGAGGAAATAAACATAAGGAGCGAGAGACACATACATGAAAAAATCTAATGAGAATTTTTGCACTAACATGCATATGTAGAGCCAATGTCCTCTTACATTATCCTTTACCAGTGAAAATATGTATTTGCTTAGTTATCACTTCAATGACTTATCTTGCAATCATGTGAGAAAAGACTTAACCCAGCAGTTGGTTTTAATTTGGGGTTTACTAAATGATGAACAGCTAGTATGTTGAGGCCTCTTAAAAGGTTATAAGCCAATATTTGAATCCCTGGAAGTTGGGTTGGCGGCCAGAGCTGATTGCAGGGAAAAGGGATGTTTGTTTCTTCTGAAAATTAGCTGACTCAGAAAGTATGGAAAAGTACTATAAGTAGGTGGTGGTGTTACAAGATTTCAATAGTGTCATTTTTATAGGGCAGTATTGAAGGACAGTAGTGTCAACCTTAAATAATGAGATTCAGAATGTATGATTAAGTGTAGAGTCTGTACAGATGCAAAGTTTGAGAATAGCCACCTGGAAAACACTGACTCCAAACAAATATGGTTGGTTTTTCAAACTGGAGAAGTTAAGTATTCACTTATATAGGCAGAAACAGTGAGTTTTAGGAGGATGATAACACATTCCATACAAAACCAGTGAATATGCTACAGGGATTTGATTGGTTCCAGACTGCTACATTCCCAGAAAAATCATTTTGTTACTTTATGAGGAGGCCTAGTGATCTGAGGGTGTCTTAAATATTTAGAGGAAAATAAGGCAATAGTTGCAACTGCATGTTGCATGATTCAAACTGCATAACCACATTCCTCTAAAGGCTCAGAATAATCTAAATTTCCAACAACTTTTATTTAATTTCACACCAGTAATTTATGACATAGGAATAACATGCAATAACTTTCTGTTAGAAATTAGTATTGCATACCCCTCAAAATGTGAAACTTTGAGAGACTTCACAATTCACATACCTATATATTTCATCTAATTTAAGCAATATTCACTAACTTGCTGTGGTAGGGATGTCACCTTTTAAATAATTTTAGTTTTGTGTCTTATATAATTTTATAATTACATAATATATTTGTTATTTAATTGAATATTTACTATGCATTAGGCATTTATATTATGTAAAATTCTTCTCTGTGAGTCTAGGTTTGAAAGAAGAAAGTTTTAAATAGAAAATGTAGTCTTACTTGTATCAAGCAAACTAAAGTTTGATAAACCAAGCTGAAGAACAAATGCACATTTTAGTTTCCAAAAATCAACTGGTAAGCTGTGAGAAGTCAAGAAGTTCATGTCAAATTTCAAAAAGCTAAGATATTTTTCAAATATGAAAGTGATATATCTACTCTAAGCAATGTTTCTCTTGAAGCTACATGTATACTCAGTAACAAAACCTTACATACCATATATCTATTCCTTTACATAGCCTGAAAAACATTTAGAAGAAACTAATGGTTCCTAGACTAAGATCATTTTTTCAGTCAATATTTTGATTTAATTTAAATTGTTATTTTATTATTAAAATTTTAAACAGCTTTCTTCAGGCATAATAGAAAACTGCACATATTTGAAGTATAAATTTTAATAAATTTTACCGTATGTATGCATCCTGAAACTATCACTCCAATCAAGGAAATGAATGTATCTATTATACAAAAGTTTTCTCTTGTCCCTTTGAATTCCATTGTGTGGACCCTCCCCACATCTCCTCTGTGCTCACAAAACTACTCATCTGTTATCTCTCACTATAGGTTAGTTCACATTTTCTAGAATCTTATATAAATGAAATTGGGTGAGGTGTCACTTTTTCAATGTGGCTTCTTCATTGAACATGATAATTTTTAAGTATATCCATGGTCTTGTTCATATTAACAATCATTATTTTTGTTCCTGAGAAGTATCTCATTATATAGATGTACCACTGAAGGTGTATCTGTTCACTTGTTAAAGGAAATTTGGAATTTTTCTTGTTTTGGCTACTGAAGATAAAGCTGCTTTGAACAATCAGGTACCAATATTTGTATGAATATATGCTTTTATTTCTCTTGAGTAAATCCCTATAAGTGGAATGTCTGAATTATATGGTAGGTGTGATGGTTAATACTGTTGACTTCCTTGGATTGAACAATACAAAGTATTGATCTTGGGTGTGTCTGTGAGGGTGTTGCCAAAAGAAATTAACATTTGAGTCAGTGGGTTGGGGAAGGCAGACCCACCCTTAATCTGGGTGGGCACAATCTATTCATCTGCCCATTCTGCTATAATATAAGCAGGCAGAAAATTGTGAAAAAAGAGACTGGCTTAGCCTCCGAGCCAACATCTTTATCCCGTGCTGCATGCTTCTTGCCCTCAAACATTGGATTCCAAGTTCTTCAGTTTTGGAACTCAAACTTGCTCTCCTTGCTCCTCAGCCTGCAGATGGCCTATTGTGGTAACTTTCGATCATGTGAGTTAATATTTAATAAATTCCCCTTTGTGTGTGTGTGTGTAAATATATATATATATATATATATTTCATTAGTTTTGTCTCTCTAGAGAACCCTAGACTAATACAGACTTTGGTATCAGGAGTGGTTCTAGAGGAACAGAATATTAAGGATGGAGATCTTTCATTGGTTTTGGGTTTCTGGACTTGGTTGTTTAATATAATTAGACCAAAAAAATGCTAAGGACTCTACTTCTAATAGTATCAAGGACACTGATAGTCCTCTGCATGAATTGTTTAGAGAGTTATACAAAATAAATGCATTCGACACTCCTGATTCACCGCTCATGAGAGGCAAGGAGTTTAGTCACTCTATACATAATACCTTTGACCATATGTGGAGAATAAAGGAACATGTTGAAGCTGGTTGGTTGCTCCTAAGTTCAGTGGACAAAGTGATGAAAGAAAATTATGAACTCAGGGATTCTACCTCCCGACTTCAGAAGCAGATACTGAACCTCCAGTCTACTAAGATTGCCTCAAGGGAGAGTCTTATCTCCTGCAGAGAAAGAGCTGAAATTGTGAAAAACCAGACACAAGCTCTTATCATGAGAGTGGCTGACCTGCAACGAAAGATGCAAGCATAACTTCACCAGGTGTCTACTGTTAAAATGAGGGCACTGATTGGAAAAGAATTGGACCCTGCAACTTGAAGCTGGGTACACTGAGTTTGTAAACTCTGATGAACCTTTTTGTGCCAGAAGAAACAGCTTCCCCATCCCCATTAGTGGCGACATCCCCTCCATGACCCATGCTGCCATCAGCCTTTTCACCATTGTCTGAGGAGATAAACCCTGTGCTACCTGAGGCAATACTGATGGCCTCCCCTGAGGTAATTGCCAGGCAAGATAATGTTGATTCTTTTCAAGAGCCACCCCTAAGACCTCTGTTTGCTTCTAGACATATAACTAGACTAAAGTCCCGGCAGGACCCTAGAGGTAAGTTTGAAAGTGTGACCTATGAAGAGGTGTGCTACACTAAAAAAAAACAAAAAATGGTTTTTCTAATTTATATAAATAGAAATCTGGAGAACAGGCATGGGAATGGATATTAAGTGTGTGGGATAATGGTGGAAGGCAAATAGAGTTGGATCAGCCTGAATTTATTGACTTTGGCCCACTAAGTAGGGACTCTGCATTTAATGTTGCAGCTCGGGGTGTTAAAAAATGTTCTAATAGTTTATTTGCTTGGTTACCTGAAATATGGATTAAAAGATGGCCCACTGTGAGCAAGTTGGAAATGCCTAATATCCCATGGTTTCATGTAGAGGAAGGGATCCAAAGGCTTAGGGAGATTGGGATGGTGAAGTGCATTAGTCACTTTAGACCTACTCATCCCAACTGGGCAGGTCCAGAAGATATGCCCTTGAACAATGCTGTGTGAAATAGATTTGTGAGGGCAGCACCTGCATTTTTGAAGAGTCCTGTAACTGCTCTTCTCTGTATGTCAGCTCTAATGGTGGAAACCACAGTCACTCAACTACAAAATTTAAACACAGTGGAAATACTTGGATCCTGAGGTGGCAGGGGTCAAGTGGTGGCACTCAATCGTCAAAGGCAAGGTGGGCATAGCTACTGTCATGGACAGCAGAGGTAAAGCAGCAATCAGAAAAGTCTGACTTGTGTAGAGCTCTGGCATTGGCTAATTAATCATTGGTGTTCCTAGAAGTAAAATGAAAGAAACCTTGGAGAATTGATAGAATGTCTTGGAGAATGACAGTAAATTATCATAAGCTTAACCAAGTGGTGATTGCAGTTGCAGCTGCAGCACCAGTTGTAGTTTCATTGCTTGAACAAATTAATACATTTCCTGGTACCTGGTATTCAGTCATTGAGTTGACAAATGACTTTTTCCTCATTCCTGTCCATAAGACCCACCAGAAGCAATTTGCCTTCAGCTGGCAAGGCCAAAAATATAACTTTACTGTCCTACCTAGAGGTATATCAACTCTGGCTTTGTGTCATTATCTAATTTGGAGAGAATGTGATCGTTTTTCCCTTCCACAAAATATTACACTAGTTCATTACATTGATAAAATTATGCTGATTGGATCCAGTCAGCAAGAAGTAGCAAACTCACTGGACTTATTGGTGAGACATTCACATGCCAGAGGATGGGAAATAAATATGACTAAAATTCACGGACCTTCTACTTCAGTAAAATTTCTAGGAGTACAGGGGTGTGGGGCCTGTCAAGATATTCCTTCCAAGGTGAAGGAAAAGTTTCTGCATTTGGCCTCTCCTACAACCAAGAAAGAGGCACAATGCCTAGTGGGCCTACTTGGATTTTGCAGGCAACACATTCTTCATTTGGATGTGTTACTCCAGCCCATTTATTTGGTGACCCGAAAGGCTGCTGGTTTTGAGTGAGGTCCAGAACAGAAGGTCCTGCAACAGGCCCAGTCTGCTGTGCAAGGTGCTCTGCCACTTGGGACATATGAGCCAGCAGATACAATGATGCTTGAGGTGTCAGTGGCAGTTAGAGATGCTGTTTGGAGCCTTTGGAAGGCTGCCATAGGTGAATCACAGAGGAGGCTTCTAGGCTTTAGGAGTAAGGTCCTGCCATCTTCTGCAGATAACTCCTTTCCTTTTGAGAGACAGCTCTTTGACTCTTACTGGGCTTTGGCGGAAACTGAATGTTTGACTATAAGTCATCAAGTCACCATGAGACCTCAACTGCCTATCATGAACTGGGTGCTTTATGGCCTATCTAGCCACATGGTGGGTCATGCACAGAAGCATTTCATCATCAAATGGAAGTGGTATATACGTGATCAGGCTTGAGTAGGTCCTGAACTCAAGTAATTTACATGAGGAAGTGACTCAAATGCCCATGGTCTCCACTCCTACTACCCTGCCTCCTCTCTCCCAGCCTACACCAATAGCCTTATGGAGAGTTCACTGTGATCAGTTGACAGAGGAAGAGAAGACTGGAGCCTGTTCACAGATGGTTCTGCACAATATGCAGGCACGACCTGAAAGTAGACAACTGCAGCACTACAGCCGCTTTCTAGGACATCCCTGAAAGACAGCAGTGAAGGTAAATCTTCCCAGTGGGCAGAACTATGAGTAGTGTACTTCATATTGAAGGAAAAACTGTAAGATGTGAGATTATATACTGATTCATAGGCCGTAGCCAATGGTTTGGCTGGGTGGTCAGGGACTTGGAAGAAACATGACTGGAAAATTGATGACAAATAAATTTGAAGAAGAGGTATATGGATGGACATCTCTGAGTAGCCAGAAACTGTGAAGATATTTGTATCCCATGTGAGCGCTCACCAATGGGTGGCCTCAGCAGAAGAGGATTTTAATAATCAAGTGAATAAGATGACTCAATCTGTGGATACCACTAAACCTCTTTCTCCAGCCACCCCTGTCATCGCCCAAAGGGCCCATGAACAAAGCTGTCACGGTGGCAGGGATGGAGGTTATACATGGGTTCTGCAACATGGACTTTCACTCACCAAGACTGACCTGGCTACAGCCACTGCTGAGTGCCCAATTTGTCAGCAGCAGAAAACAACACTGATCCCTTGATATGGAACCATTCCTCACAGTGATCAGCCAGCTACCTGGTGAAAAGTTGATTATATTGGACATCTTCCATCATGGAAAGGGCAGAGGTTTGTCCTCACTGGAATAGACACTTACTCTGGATATGGGTTTACCTATTCTGCATGCAATGCTTCTTCCAAGACTACCATCTATGGACTCATGGAATTCCTTATCCATGGTCATGGTATTCAACACAGCATTGCCTCTGACCAAGGCACTCACTTTATGGCTAAAGAAGTGCAGCAGTGGGCTCATGATCATGGAATTCGCTGGTTTTACCTTGTTCCCCATCATCCTGAAGCAGCTGTATTGATAGAACGATGAAAGGGCTTACTGAAGTCACAATTACAGCACCAACTAGGTGACAATAGTTTGCAGGGCTGGGGCAAAGCTCTCCAGAAGGTCGTGTATGCTCTGAATCAGCTTCCAACATATGGTACTATTTCTTCCATAGCCAGCATTCATGGGTCCAGGAATCGAGGGGTGGAAATGGCACCACTCTCTATCACTCCTTGTGATCCACTAGCAAAATTTTTCCTTCCTGTCCCCGCAACATTATGTTATGCTGGCCTAGAGGTCTTAGTTTCAGAGGGAGGAATGCTGCCACCAGGAGACACAACAATGATTCTATTAAACTGTAAGTTAAGATTGCCACTGGACACTTTGGGCTCCTCCTACCTTTAAGTCAACAGAATAAGATGAGAGTTACAGTGTTGCCTGGGGTGATTGACTTGGACTCTCAAGATGAAATCAGTTTACTGCTTCTCAAAAAATGTAAAGAAGAGTATGCATGGAATACAGGAAATCTATTAAGGCATGTCTTAATATTACCATGCTCAGTGATTAAGGTCAATGAGAAGCTACAACAGCCCCATCCAGGCTGGAATACAAATGATCCAGACCCTCAAGGAATGAATGTTTGTGTCACTCTACCAGGTAAAAAAGAAAAAACAAAAAACAAAAAACAAAAAACAAATGACCTGCTGAGGTGCTTGCTGAAGGCAAAAGGAATACACAATGGGTAGTTGAAGAAGGTAGTCATCAATACCAGCTACAACCACATGACCAGCTGCAGAAACGAGGACTGTAATTGTCCAGAGTGTTTCCTACTTATTTTTGTAAAACCATGTTTGTGCATGTATACACCTGTACTAAGAAAATATCTTCATTTTATTTCCTTTCTCCTTCATCATGTGACATACGATTTATTGACATCACATCAGCATTTAAGTATTGTTAACTTATGTAATAGTATTTGGGTTGGGGGTTGGTGTGTTTCTGGTTGTATAAAGGATACTTGTATCATGTTAGGCATAACGTTGACCTTATTATTGCCATCATTTGAAGATTATGTATGACCTCAGGAAATGTATATGGGTTCAAGTTGACGAGGGGTGGACTTGGGATGGTTAGTACTGCATATTAACTTGATTGGATTGAAGGATACAAAGTATTGATCCTGAGTGTGTCTGTGAGAGTGTTGCCAAAGGAGACTAACATTTGAGTCAGTGGGTTGGGAAAGGCAGACCCACCCTTAATCTGGGTTGGCACAAACTAATCAGCTGCCAGCATGGCTAGAATATAAGCAGGTGGAAAAATATGAAAAGAGAACTGGCCTAGCTTCCCAGCCCAAATCTTTCTCCCATGCTGGATGCTTCCTGCCGTCAAACATCGGACTCCCAGTTCTTCAGTTTTGGAACTCGGACTGGCATTCCATGGTCCTCAGCCTGCAGATGGCCTATTGTGGGATCTTGTGATCATGTGATTAATACTTAATAAACTATATATATATATAAAATAAACATTTTATTATATATTTATTATATAATTTATTTATGTATTATATATAACATTTATTATATATTGTATATAACGTTTATTGTATATATTTTATATATAATAAACTATATATAAAATACATATTAAATATATATTAAATATACATAATATATTAAATATATATCATATTAAATATATTAAATATATGTATATTTAATATATATATATTTCATTCGTTCTGTCCCTCTAGAGAACCCTAATACTATAGGTGTGTGTTTAATTTTTTAAGAAACTTTCAAACTCTGAAAACAGTTACTTCTTAATATAAAAAAATGCCCTATCTGTAAAATGAAAAAGCAAGTGTTATTTTACAAAATCATGTTACCATATGTTGGTAAGATTATTCGCTGGAGAAACAAAGAAAAAATAGAGCTTGTCTATCAAACTTTGACTGAAATATACAGTAATGTGTATAATTTAAAGTACTAGTTTTAGTTAAGCTCACAAAATTGTTGCACATCAACTCATATAGTTCTCTGTTCACCACAAAAAAAGATCTGATTTGGTAACTTAATGCTTGTGTCTTGTAGTCACTCCATGACGAGCTAAGTCTTGTCTAAGGAATTACTCTGTTTATTTGATTGTTTAACATTAATTTAGAAAGTTTATTGAAGAGGGTTTTTTTTTCACTTAAATTTTTTTCTTTTGTTTTTAATTTAAAATTTTTGTGGCTAGGTGTATATATTGTAGTAGGTGTATATATTTATGGGGCATATGGTATATATTGATATAGGCATACAATGTGTAATATTTTCTTTTTTTTTGTTATACTTTAAGTTCTAGAGCACATGTGCTCAACGTGCAGGTTTGTTACCTATGTATACATGTACCATGTTGGTGTGCTGCACCAATTTGTTTATATATTGCATTTTGCTAAACAATACTACTAGTAAAAAATATTGAACCAAAATAACAACTAAGCAAACAAGGATTTCAGAGTTTAACACTCACTATATGTAGCAACAGTGAGACTGTACTGCTTGAGGAAAATATCACAGGGGCTTTATCACATATCCAAAGGGTGGCACCTGAAAGCAAAATCGTTATTACATGCTAAAGAGAATACTAAATAGCACTATGTAAGTGTTCATCCCATTAAAGCATTCTAATCATTTATAATACCTTTCACCATGTCAATTATATTTGATCTTATCTAACTAGACCATGGTAAAAGCTGATATCCAGAAAACAACTTTTTTTTTTTTTTTTTTTCCATACAGAGATACCGTATAGTGACTTGCAGGTAATAAATTTCAGTTTCTTGAGGGCTGTAGTAATTTTCGTGGTTTCTACCCTTCTGTTGTGTAATGGTTTGATACATTTTTTTGGCAGCTTAGACATATATCCTCTGTATATTTTTTTGCATGAAATTATACATGATTAATCTGTCAATGAACAGAAAAATGTGACATAAGTTTTTGTCAGTTGATAAAACATAATTATTTACTAAGAAAACTTTAATTGGAGGCCATGACTGAAGAAGAATATATAGTTCATTTAATTTCCTGTATTCAATGACTTTTGAATTTATCTCAATTGCAGAATTAATTTAAAATATCTTTTGCACAGACTCTAGGAACCATTCACTGTTGTGCTATGCTATAATATTCCTCTCTAAACATAATTATTGGCTTCTACATTTATGCTCACTAGTAGTGAGAATTTTCTTGATAAAACATTAGACTCAAAACTAAAAACTCTAATAAAACTTACCTGAAAAATATTTGAAGTAGACTAATATATAACAGAAATACCAAAAAATGTGCATCTGTCTTTTTCTTTACTTTGCTATATCTTGTGAAAAATATAATGTAGTAGTATAAGAATAAACTTAACTTTTCCCTTGGGATGAGTACACAACTGTATTATTAAGCACAGAAATAATTTTAAAAGGACACATACATTTTATAATCCACAGCAAAAGTATGTCATATCATATTATAAATGTGTTATGATGCAACTGGTTTTATTTAGTAAACATTATTTGCTTTTCATTTCTGAAATAAGATTTCTAAATATATGTAAATAATATTTAGACATTCCTGGCAGCACTTACTATTTATGTGTTTAAGTTAAGCATATATTATATCTCATGAACTCATATTAGGATTCAACACATTACAATTTCAAAAGTGTTCTGCTGAGCTAGGCCAAGCATATGTGTGGGCCAGTAGGTACCCTTGAGTAATGATTCAAGTGGTTAGAATTTCCTCTACCAATATCATATAAGGAAGTAAGCACTAAAGATAAAAACAAGGTTGGGTGTGGTGGCTCACGCCTGTAATCCCAGCACTTTGAGAGGCTGAGTTGGGCAGATCACCTAAGTTCAGGAGTTTGAGACCAACCTGGCCAACATGGCAAAACCCCGTCCTTACTAAAAATACAAAAATTAGCTGGGTGTGTTGGCATGCACCTGTGGGACTAGCTACTTGGGAGGCTGAGTCAGGCGAATCTTTTGAACCCAGAAAGCGGAGCTTGCAGGAAGACAAGATTGCACCACTGCACTCCAGCCTGGGCGACAGAGTAAGACTCTGTCTCAAATAAATAAATAAAACAAAATAAGGCCAGGTGCAGTGGCTCTCGCCTGTAATCCCAACATTTTGGGAGGCCGAGGAGGGTGGATCACCTGAGGTCAGGAGTTCAGGACAGCCTGGCCAACATGGTGAAATCCTGTCTCTACCAAAAATACAGAAAATTAGCCAGGAGTGGTGGCAGGTGCCTGTAATCCCAGCTACTCGGGAGGCTGAGGCAGGAGAATCGCTTGAACCCAGGAGGCGGAGGTTGCAGTGAGCCGAGATCGTGCCATTGCACTCCTACATGGACAAGAAGGAAACTCCATCTAAATAAATAAATACATACATACATACATACATAGAATATCCATGTCCAGGCATGTCCCGACCTGCAGGACAGTCGAACGGACCCTGAAAGGGGGAGTGGGAATGGAGGAGACAAGAAAACACGAGAAATAGAGACAAGACAAATAGCCTGATCAAGTCTCGTTTAATAATGGCGGTGCGATGCCTTATATAGGCTGCCAGGGGAAGAGGTTGGGCCAGGGCGGTGACGGGGGCCGGGTCTTCTCAAATTACAATTGCGCATGCGCCGTGGGTTTGTAATTTTCCCGGGCGCGGGATCGCACCTGCGCCCTAGGCTGCATATCTTTCTGGGCGCGAAAAGGTCGGCGCGCGCGGAAAGATTTGGGCGTCGGCGCGCGCGGGAAAGATTTGGGCGCGCGCGGGAAAGGTTTGGGCGCGCGCGGGAAAAGTTTAGGCGCCCGCGGGAAAGGTTTTAGGCGCGCGCGGGAACAGGTTATAATGAAGAACCCGGAAATGTGCCATTTTGTCTCCGCTTTGCGGAGATCAAGCAACAGAGGTAGGCTAACTCCGGGCCTTATGGCTCTGGACACAGACAGATCTCTAGCTCAAAGAGTCACTCAAGGAAAGAGCATCAGCATGAGGGAAACTGCATAAGAGGACTCTTTGAATTAGAGTTTTAAGAACTAATCAGCTGTGTTGACTTTCATTATATTAATCAAATAAAGGAATCTAAAAAACTAGTGTAACACATTTCCAAAAAACTTCATATGGTAAGATACAGCAGAGGGACATGACAGGATCCACAAGTCCTAGAGAAGACCTTGAGGTAGTAACAGTAAAACAAATTCTTATTCTAAGATGGGCTTCCTAATGCATCTTTTCATCAAAAAGTTTTAGAAATCCTGCTCTAGGTAGTGGTTGGCATAGAAATAATGACAGTTTTCTAGCATTTTTTAAATCTAGAGAAGAATACAATTTAAACTTAAGATGGCAGCCTCACCACATGAGCAATATTTAATACATCTCCTGTATTTATAGAGCCATCAATTTAAAGACTAGACTCAGGCAGATAGTAATGTTTTCAGTGTGATTTCATTACTACAACTGTCATTTTGTTCACCAAGTTGAGTTATGACCCCAGTACCTCAGTTGAAAATGCAGAAATCACCGGTCTTCTATGTCGCTCGCGCTGGGAGTTGGAGACTGGAGCTGTTCCTATTCAGCCATCTTGCCGTCATAGTCCGAGTTATTCAAAAATAAATACGTGTTAGCCAGGGTTCTCTAGAGAGACAGAACTAATAGGATCGATGGATATATAAAGGGGAGTTTATTAAATAGTATTGACTCACACGATCACTAGGTGAAGTCCCACAATATGCCATCTGCAAGCTGAGGAGCAAGGATGCCAGTCTAAGTCCCAAAACCTCAAAAGTAGAAAAGCCAACAATGCAGCCTTCAGTCTGCAGTTGAAGGTCCAAGAGTCTCAAAGCTGAAGAACTTGAAGTCTGATGTTCAAGGACAGGAAGCACCCAGCACGGGAGAAAGATGGAGGCTGGAAGCTTAAGTCAGTCTAGTTCTTCCACATTCCTCTGCCCGCTTTTATCCTAGCTGCACTAGCAGCTGATTAGATGGTTTCCACCCAGATTGAGGGTGGGCATGCCTCTCCCACTCCACTTACTCAAATCTTACTATCCTTTGACAATGCCTTCAAGACTCACCCAGGAACAATACTTTGCATCTTTCAGTCCAATCAGTTTGACACATAATATTAACCACCACAAAATACATTTTATCGAGACAAAGTAATAGTAAAGAGAAAAACTAGACATCATGTAGGAGAATGAACTGAGTAACCTCCAAGTTTGATTTGAAATCTATAATTATATCAAAAGTTAGTGAAGGCTTGCCCATTACTAATTTGTCTTATTTATTCCAATAAAGGATGCTGAATATATTAGATTAAGAGCCACCAATAGTTAATTTCAATTTTTCACAATGTATTATTATTTAAAAATTGAACGTGATTAGTTTGTGTAGAAATTACCTGATTGACAACTTATTTAGGAGGAAAGCACTAAAGATGTCATTATCATATTTATTATTATGAATGATTTAGAACACTTTTACATCTACCCTCATCTTTCTGTTTTCTGAGTTATGTTCATTTAATCAGGGAGGGTAAATCAATTCTAGAACAATTACTGTTTTTAACATGTAACTCTTCAAGATTTTACTTTTTGGCATTCATTTATTTTTGTCATGTTGACAGCATAATTTGTATTTAATCTTATATGGTTGATTGATTTAAAGATTTATCACTTGTTATTTTATACTAATTTTCCTTCCTTGACTTGTTAATGTTCAATTATTTTTTATTCAGTTAGAATATGTCTTTGAGTAATTATTTGTATAAAGGTCATATGAGTGATACATTCACAAAGCCTGTGCCCATCTGAATATGGCTTTTAATTTGTCATTACAAAAGGAAGGTTTATTGTTGCTGAGAAGTCTAAAACCACATGGCCGGTTCTTTTGCAGATAAAGTATTAGTTTTCTTTACTGCTTTTATGCTTGTAGATTTTTCAATTTTATCTTTTTTATTTTTATTTTTCATTTTACTTTAAATTCTGGGATACTTGTTCAGAACTTGCAGGTTTATTACTTAAGTAAACGTCTATCTTTAAAACTAGATTTGATGCAGGAACATACATACAGTTGTGGGACCTATTTTGTCAATCTTTCTTCCCTTTTTAAAATATTTTGACTAACTGTGTTTATTCAGATAGATTTAGGGAAAATCAGGGAAGTCATTTAAGATACAACTAGATTCTAGGAGAATAAGAAAAGACGATTTGCTTAAAATGTGCAATAAGCCTTTCTGTGATCCGCAAGTATGGTGACATGTGTTTTATTTGCCATATGGTAAACCATACCCAAGTTTCCTTAAAAATCTTAGGGCGAATAAAGCTCAGGGGGATGTGGTAAGATTTTCTATGTCAAATTTAATTATTTTAATGGCAAACAGCTGAATGTTATGATATTTTAAGTCTCCTTAAAATGTACTAGAATTAAATAGCTGCATCAAAATATCACACCAAAATGGTATATCCTCCCACTAGTTTACAATCATGGCAAGCTAGAAATATAAAGATCTTAGAAAATACTCTGATACTTGGACAGCAGTTAAGAATTTTAATACAAAATTAAGCTGAAAACTGGTTTTCTTTTTTAACTTATATTCAAATTGTTATTTGCTGTATCATTTTTAGGAAAAACACAAATTCTTATTGCTTTAAAGATAGCATTTCTATGAATTCAGAAAATTAAAACATAAGATATTGTTACAAGGAAATATTATATATATATATATATATATAT
>NC_045445.1:66587905-66677446 GCF_002776525.5 Piliocolobus tephrosceles | reverse complement strand
GAAACCTCTGCCTCCTGGGTTCAAATGATTCTCCTGCCTCAGCCTCCCGAGTAGCTGGGATTACAGGCATGTACCACCACGTCCAGCTAATTTTTGTATTTGTAGTAGAGATGGGGTTTCGCCATGTTTTCCAGGATGGTCTCAATCTCTTGACTTCATGATCTGCCCGCCTCAGCCTCCCAAAGTGCTAAGATTACAGGCGTGAGCCACCACACCCTGCCAGGAATATGAATTTTTTAATATACACAACAACTTCCATAGACTGATATTAACATTCAAATAAAAAATTCAGATACAGAAGATTCACTTGAATGGATATTAAAAAGAATTTAACATATTTGTGGCAGCTGTGGAAGCAGAAAAGTTTTAAAAGATTTTACTATTAGAGGAAGTAAGCATAGATTATAGAGTCTGGTGTTAATGTTTATACTGATTCTTGAGCTCTTCAGTAGATTATACAATTGGAAAATCACATCTTAGTCAGTTAAGAAAGGATTGCAGAAACACGTCATACGGAGCTCAGATATACTGCAAGGGTGGCTCACTATTAATTTACAGTTAAGATTCTGAAGGCTACAGCAAAGTTATAAATCAATTAATAAAGAATATTTTTCCCATCAACCTATGTGAATTGAGAAGCCTAATATATTAAAAAATGCAAGTGCATTTTAAAAATTAAGAGGTGTTGACTATACAAACTTTAATGTATTTTACTTGGCTATGGTTAATAGTTTTGTTATATTTATTTATCATAGGAAATATACATATAGAACCAAGCAAGCTGAACTTTTAAAAGGATTAAAGAATAACAGTTTATAAGGGGTGCACGTTAATATTTAGCTAGTGGCCATGGTGAAAACAAAGCTACAAAAGACTTATTTCTAAGCAAAATCCTGCCTTCTGAGATCAGTAAGCATATCTTCAGTATTTACGAGAAAACTACTAATGCTACCTTGCGTAGCTTATCTCATTTTGATAAGGACAGGACTGAGC
The DNA here is from genome assembly GCF_002776525.5 of Piliocolobus tephrosceles. NCBI lineage: Eukaryota > Metazoa > Chordata > Mammalia > Primates > Cercopithecidae > Piliocolobus > Piliocolobus tephrosceles. The sequence continues at coordinate 66,676,453 of NC_045445.1, read as the reverse complement.
CCCCTGTTTTATGTTTGATTTTTGTGCAGAGCAAAATGAAATTCTCCTGTAATGTATATGGCTTTATTTCTATTGATTTAATCTGCATTTATCTGCATTTTAGCATTGTTATTTTTTGAAGTTTTTTTGATGCAAGTATTTCTTTTTAATTTTAAAATAATTATAAGTTCACGATAATTTGCCAAGATAGTACAGAGAAATCCCATGTACCGTTCATCAAGTTTTCCCACGTTGTTACATCTTGCATAGTTATAGTGTAATATCACAACCAGGACGTGAACATTGGTACAATTTATGTTTATAGTCCTATGTTAATTTAACACATGCATGCATGTGTATAACTTCCACAACAATCAAAATATTGAATTATTCTATCAACCCAAAGACATCTGTCATGATACCACTTTGTAACAATTGAACCCAAGTCCTTCATACTGCCTCCAAAATCTACACAACCTGTAATTTGTCCATCATCTCTGTAATTTTGTCATATTGAGAACGTTATATACATAGGATCACACACAATGTGACATATTGACATTGGCTTATTTTGTGGTGATCTGTTTCCGAATTTTGTGTTCTGTTCCATTGATGTTGTATGTTTTATCCTCCAGTGATGACACACAGTTTCTATCATCGTACCTATATAACAGGTCTTAAAATTCATTAGATGAATTCCTATGAATCTATTCTTTTTATTCAAACTCATTTTAAATATTCCAATTTCTTTGCATTTCCAGTATATTTTAGAATAATTTTGTCTACATCTACAAAAATCCTGCTGCAGTTTCTACCAGAATTGCATTAAACCTACTTAAACATTTGGAAGAATAGACATCTAACTCTTCTGAGTCTTTGAATTCATGAATGTGGTGTGTATCGCCATTTAATGTATATCTTCTTTAATTTATTATCATTTAAAAAACAGTGATTATCTTTTTTTTTAGTCTTTTCTCACCTTCTTCCTTCTCAGTATTGTGAATAACTGAATATAGAAAATACAGTTATTGGAAGAGGAGGTGGAGAAAAATGGCAAAATAGAAGACTTCACCCATCAGCCCCTCTGCAAGGACACCAATTTAACAACTATTTGCATATAAAAGGCACCTTCATACGAACCAAAAATCAGGTGAACACTCACTGTATTTGATTTTAATTTCATATTACTGAAAGAGGCACTGAAGAGGATAGGAAAAAAAAACACATTTTGAATCCTCAGCACCAACCCTCCCCCACGCTGCAGAGAGCATTTCTGTGTACTGAGGAGGATGAGCTCATCAGTTGTGAGGCATTGAACTTAGTGCTGTTCTTTTATAGCAGAAAGGAAAACTGGACTAAACTCAGCTTATGCCCACCCACAAAAAGAGCATTTAAACCACCTCTTGCCAGAGGAGAATTGCCAATCCCAGTGGTCAGAACTTGAATTACTGCGAGCCTCACCACCAGGAGCTAGAGCGCTCTGGGCACTAAATGAACTTAAAAGACACTCTAGGACTAAAGGAGTACAATTCCTCGGAGAGTCCTAGTGCTGAACTAGTCCCAGAGACAGTGGAAGGCAGTGACATGTGACCTACTGAGACATCAGTCAAGGTGGTTGTATTAGTCAGGGTTCTATAGAGAAAGGTGTAGGCTGGGAGGGTAGGCAAATCTCTCCATTTCAAGTTTTCTGCCTGCTTTATATTCCCGGCAGTTAATTAGATTGTGCTCACCCAGATTAAGGGTGGATCTACCTTCCCCAGCCCAGCCCACTGACTCAAATATTAATCTCTTCTGGAAACACCCTCACAGACACACCCAGGGTCAATAATTTCAATCCAATCAAGTTGACATTCAGTATTAACCATCACAAGTCCACCCCTTGTCAATTTGAACCCACACACATCTCCTGAGAGCATACATAATCTTCAAATAAAGACAATAATAAGGTCATAATTACACCTAACATAGTACAACTATCCTTCCTACAACTGGAAATGCACCAATATCCCACCCAAATATTATAACATAGGGTTAACAATACTTAAATGCTGATATTAAGTCAATAAATCTTATGTTACATGATAAAAGGGAAGGAAATAAAATAAAGATATTTTCTTAGTACAAGTGTATAGATGCACAGACATGTTTTCAGGAAAAGAAAGAAGAAATACTTATGACAATTACAGTCCCCATTTCTGAAGCTGGTCATGTGGTCATAGCTGGTATGGAAGACTACCTTTTCTACTATGCATTCTGTATTCCCATTGCCTTCAGCAAGCACCTCAGTATGTCATGTTCTTTTTTTTTTATTTTTTATTTTGTTTGTTTGTTTATTTGTTTGCTTCCTGGTGGAGTGACCCAAATCTTCATTCCTGAGGTGTCTGGGCCATTTGTAGTTCTGCCCGGATTGGGCTGTTGTAGTTTTCCATTGACCCTAATCACAGGGCATGGTAACACTAAGAGATGACTTAATGGATCTCCTGTATTACCTGCATACTCTTCCTTGCCTCTGTTGTGAAGTAGTAGATTGATTTCATCTTGATAGTCCAAGTCAATCACCCCCACGAACACTGTAAGTCCCTTCTTAGTCTGTCGACTTAAAGGTAGGAGGAGCCCAAAGTGTCCAGGTGGCGATCTCAACTCACAATTCAACGGAATTGTGGTTGTGTTTCCTGGTGGCAGCGCTCCTCCCTCTGGAACTAAGACCTCCAAACCAGCAGAACATAATGTCATGGGAACAGGAAGGAAATATTTTGCTAGTGAATCACTAAGGGTGATGCCACTTCCTCTTCCACCCCTTGATTCCTGGACCCATGAATCCTGGCTATGGGAGAGATAGTACTATACATTGAACGCTGATTCAGAGCATACAGGGCCTTCTGGAGTTTCATAGTTTGAGGTCTTAGTTTTATGTTTTTAATCCATTTTGATTTGATTCTTATATGGAAAGAGATAGAAGTCTAGTGTCATTCTTTGCATATGGATATCCAGTTTTTCCAGCACGATTTATTGAAGAGACTAGCCTTTCCCCAAAGCATGTTCTTGGCACTTTTGTCAAAATGAGCTCACTGTAGATGTATGGTGTTTATCTCTGAATTGTGATTATGTTCCAGTGATCTATGTGTCTGTTTCTATGCCAGTACCATGCTGTTCTCGTTATTTTAGCGCTTTAGTATAAAGTCAGATAAAGTAATTTATCTAGTTTTGTTCTCTCTATTCAGGAGAGCTTTGATTATTCTGGTTCCACACACATTTTAGATTTATTTTTTTTCTATTTCAGTAAAGAATGCCATTCAGATTTTGATAGGGATTGCATTGAATCTGTGGATTGCATTGGGTAGTATGAACATTTTAACAATATGGATTCTTCCAATCCATGAGCATGAAATATCTTTACATATTTTTGTGTCCTCTTCAATTTCTTGCATCAATGCTGTATTAGTTTGTTTTCATACTGCCAATAAAGACATACTAGAGACTGGGCAATTTACAAAAGAAAGAGTTTCAGTGGACATACATTTCCACGTGGCTGGGGAGGCCTCACAATCATGGTGAAAGTTGGAAAGCATGTCTCACATGATGGCAGAGAAGAGAATAGAGCTTGTGCAGGGAAACTCTCCTTTTTAAAACCATCGGGTCTCACTAGACTTATACACTATCATGAGAACAGCACAGGAAAGACCTACCCTATGATTCAATTACCTCCCATCCGGTCCCTCCCACAACACCTGGGGATTCAAGATGAGATTTGAGTGGGGACACAGCCAAACCCTATCAAATGCTTATAGATTTCATTGTAGAGTTATTTTCACCTCTTTGGTCAAGTTAATTCATAGATATTTTATTTATAGCTGTTGTAAATGGGATTGCATTTTTTATTTCTTTTTTAGATTGTTCACTGTTGGCATGTAGAAATACTACTTATTTTTTTTGTTGTTGTTGATTTTGGATCCTGCAACTTAACTCAATTTGTTCATCAGATCTAATAGCTTTTTGGTGGATTTTATAGTTTTTTTTTTTTTTTTCAAATATAAGCTTATTATCATCAGAAAACAAGGAAAGTTTGAATTCTTCCTTTGGATTTTGGATGGTCTTTATTTCTTTCTCTTGTCTGATTGCTCTAGCTAGGACTTCCAATACTATGTTGCAAAATAGTGGTGACAGTGGGCTTCCTTGCCATTTCCTAATCTTATGTGAAAGAATTTGTTTCTCCTCATTCAGTATGATACTAGCTGTGGGTCTGTTGTATATGGTTTTTTATTATGTTGAGGTATCTTTTTTCTATACCCAGTTATTTCAGGGTTTTAATCACAATGAGATGTTGAATTGTATTAGTTTTCCAGCATGAATTGAAATGATCTTATAATTGTTGCTATTTATTATGTTGATATGATGTATTACATTAATTGATTTGTATATGCTGGACCATTCTCCCATGCCCAGGATAAATCCTACTTGGTAATTATGGATGATCTTTTTAATATATTGGTGAAATTTGTTTGCTAGTACTTTCTGAGGATGTTTGTATTAATATTCATTAGTTATATTGGCCTATAGTTTTATTTATTTGATATAAAGAAATAAAATGTCTCTGTCTGGTTTTGGTATTAAGGTAATACAGTTTGGAAGTACTCTCTCCACCTTTATTTTTCAGAATAGATTGAGCAGAATTGTCATTAGTTTTGTAATTGTTTGGTAGCATTCAGCAGTGAAGCCATTAGGTCCTCACCTTTTCATTGCTGAGAGAAATTTTACTACAATTTCAATTACGTTACTTGTTATTGGTCTGTTCATGTTTTAGATTTCTTTCTGGTTCAATAATGGTAGGTTACATATGTCTAAGAATTTAGCAGTTTCATCTAGATTTTCTCTTGTAATATAGGTCATATAGTTGTTCATAGTATCCACTAACGATTATTTGAATTTCTGTAGCATCAGTAATGTCTTTTTTTCATCACTGACTTTAATTGGGTTTTCTCCTTTTTTCTTAGTCTGGCTCAGGGTTTGTCAGTTTTGGTGAACTTTTCAAAAAAACAACTTTTTTTGTTTTGTTGATTTTTTGCATTGTTTTCTTTATTTCAAATTCATTTATTTCTGCTCTGATTTTTATTTTTGTTCTTCTAATTTTAGGTTGGTTTGTCTTGCTTTTCTAGTTCTTTAACATGCATTGTTAAGTTACTTTATTTTTTTCTTCTTTTTTTGATGTAGGCACGTATTACCATAAACTGCTCTCGTGGTACTGCTTTTGTTGTATTCCATAGGTTTGAGTATGTTGTGTTTCCATTATCATTTGTTTCAAGAAAATTTTCAATTTTATTCTTATTTTATTTGTTGACTCACCTGTTATTCAGGAACATATTGTTTAATTTCTATGTATTTGTATAATTTTTGAAATTCCTTTTGTTATTGATTGTAGTTTTTATTCTGTTGTGGTCAGAGAAGACGCTTGATATTATTTCAGTTTTTTGAATGTTTTAAGATTGGTTCTGTTACCTAATGTATTGTCATTCTTGTGAATGATCAATGTGCTGAAGGAAAAAAATATGTATTCTGCAGCCGTTGGATAAAATGTTCTGAAAAGTTCTATTAGGTCTATTTGTTCTATAGTTACTATTAAGTTGAATATTTATTTGCTTATATGCTGTTTGGAGAATCTGCTAAAGAGTGAAAGTGGGATTTTGAAGTTTTTAGCTATTGTTGTATTGGGATCTATTTCTCTCTGCAGCTCTAATGGTATTGGCTTTATACATCTGGGTGTCTAAATGTTGGGCATACTTAAAATTGAAATATCCCTTGCTGAATTGACCCCTTTATCATTATATAATGACTTATTTGTCTCTTACGGTCTTTGTCTTGAAGCTGTTTTGTCTGATATAAGTATAGTGACACCTGCTTTTTTTTGTTTTCCATATGCATGAAATATTTTTCTGTCCCTTTATTGTCAGTCTAGGTGTGTCTTTATAGGTGAAATGTGTTTCTTGTAAGAGAAAAATCAATTGATATTGTTTTTATATTTATTAAGCCAGTCTATGACTTTTAATTGGAGAACTTAGTCCATTTATGTTCAATGTTATTATTGATAAGTTAGAATCTACTCCTGCCATTTTCTTATTTGTTTTCTGGTTGTTTTTTGGTCTTCTCTTTCTTCTTCACTTCCTTTCTTCTTATTTTGCCAATGATGATTTTCCCTAGTGGTATGATCTAATTTTCTGCTTTTTATTTGTGTATCTGTCATATGTCTTTTGATTTTAGATTACCATGAGGCTTCAAAATACTCTCTTATATGCAACTATTTTTATCTGATAACAACTTAACACTGTTTGTGTAAGCAAACAAATGAACAAGCAAAAAAAAACTAATAAAAGCTCTACATCTTTCCTTTATACTCCTTCTTTTCAATTTTTGTTGTTTCCATTTGTATCTTGCTGTACTGTTGATGTCTTTAAAAGTTGTTTTAGCTATTATTTTTGATTGGTTTATCATTTTTCTTTCTACTTAAGATAATATTAGTATTCACATCACAGTTACAGTGTTGTAATAGTCTGTGTTTTTCTGTGTACTTACTATTACATGTGAATTTTGTAATTTCAGATGATTTCTTCTTGATCAGTAATGTCCTCCTTTTCCTTCTGACTTAAATACTTCCTTTAGGATTTCTTGTACAATAGGTCTAGCTTTGATGAAATCCATCAACATTTGATTGTTTGAAGAGTCTGTTCCTACTTTACATTTTAAAGATTTTTTTATGAGATATATTATTCTAGGGTAAAAGTTTTTTGTTGTTGTTGTTTTTTCCTTCAGTACTTTAAATATCTCATGTCTCTCTCTCCTGGTCTGTAAGGTTTCCACTGAAAATTCTACTACCCAGACGTATTGGAGTTCCATTGTATGTTATTTTTTTCTCTTGCTGCTTTTAGAATCCTTTCTTTAAACTTGACCTCTGGGAGTTTGATTATTAAATGCCCTGAGATAGTCTTTGGGCTAAATCTGCTTGGTATTCTATAACCTTCTTGTACTTGGATATTAATATTTTTCTCTAGATTTTGGGAGTTCTCTGCTACAACTTCATTAAATACACTTTATACCCCATCTATTTTTCTGCTTTCTTTTTAAGGACGGCTCTTAGATTTTTCCTTTTGAGTATATTTTCTAGATCCTATTTGGCCCAAACAAATAGAGTCACTTTCTCTTTTCTGAGTTGTCTTGAGCTGGGGTGACAATTGCAAACCTATGGCCTTCACCACTGGGTCTGCACCGGGTCAGACCTAAAGCCAGCAGAGCACTGGGTCTAATGCAAGGCCCACTGTAACCATTACTCAGCTGCAGCTTATGTTCACTGAAAGTTCTGGGTCTCTACAATTAACACATGACAAAGCCAATCAGGCTTGTGATTGTCCATTCAGGGTTGTGAGTTCCATTGTGCTCCGAAAGGGTCTAGAGGGGCTGTTTGGGAGCAAGGGACTAAAGAAGTCTACCTGGTGTTCTATTGTACTGAAGCTGAGCTGGCTGTCAAACCAGAAGATGCAGTTTTCCTGGCTCTTCTCTGAGCTTTCCACAGGCAGAGGAGCCTCACTGCATGTCCACCACCACCACAGGCCCACAGGCAGTACTGCCAGGCTACCGCCAATGTTCACTTAAGGTCAAACGGTTTTTTTAGTCAGCTGATGGCTATTGCTGCCTGGCCTGGGACTCATCTTTCAGGCAGTGGGCTCCACTCTGGCACAGGGGAAGCCCAGAAATGTCACTCAAAAGCCAATGCCTGGAATAGATCACCCCAACTGCCCACATAGTGCTCTCCCCCACCCCATGGCCAACCTGGTACCTAAGATGCAAGAGGAAGTCCCCTTTATGTTTCCCTATGCATTTCTCAGTGAGATGGAATCTCTAACTGCAGCTGCCACATCTGAGAATGTACTGAGTCTCTCCTGAAGCCAGTAAGTCTGAGAGGCTCACCCAAGGCCCATGGTGCACTATCTGAGTATTACTGCTGGTTATTCAGGGCTCAGTGGCTCATTAGTCAACAAGTGATGTTTTCTTGCCTGGACTGGATCTTTTCTTTCAAGGGAGTGGGTTCTCTTCTGGTCCAGGACGTGCCTAGAAATGTCATCCTGGAGCTAGGGCCTGGAAAAGGGACATCACACATTTGATTGATACCCTATCCTACTGTGGCTCAATGGGTATCCAAGATGCATGACAATATAGTTTTTACTCTTTCCTCTTCCCTCCTCAAGTAGAATAAAGGGGACATTATTGGAGCCAAAAACTGTGCTATCTTTGGTTGGGGAAGGGATGGTACAACCACTTTCTTAGTTGCTTTGGCTGGTGTCTCACTAGGTCACCTTTCCCAAAGTTTCCTGGCTCTGAGTCTAGTCCTACACTGTGGCTTCTCTAGTAGTTGCAGTCCTTGTGGCCTAGACTACCTTTCATGTTTCCTTAGAGACACACAGCACTCTAGCCTGTGGTGACAAGGCTTGCCAAAAGTAAAGTTCTGATAAATGGGGTGAGTGATTCCCCTCTGGTTAAGACTGGTTTGAATACTTTCTCCATGGTGAGCATCAGCTGAATTCATCCCAGCTTTGCATTCTACTGTGATGAGGCAGCACTTAGTTCAGTGCAATGTCTCACAATTGGCTTTAGTGTCTTACCAAGCCCACAGACTTTCTCTTTGAGCCACATGGCCAACACTGGGGGATGTGGAAAGAGTGGCATTAGCAATTAGACACTGTCTTTTCCCTGGGTCACTGAAGCCCCTATTCAGTGCTTCTTTCAGTCATATGAAGTTAAAGCCAGGTACTGTGAGAGACCACTTAAATTTTATTCTTATGAAGGTGCTTTTTTTGTTGTTGTCAAATTTGGTGTTCTTGTGTAAGGATGATCAGTGGAGCCTTCTATTTGGTCATCATAATCTGCCCCTCTCTGAATCTATAAATTTTTGTGTCTATAAAGACATTATGTGTATTTTAGTACTGAATGTTTAAAAACCAGACGTCTAAAGAGTTATTTAGATGTGAAACTAAAAAATAAAAAATAAACTTATAAGATGTTATTATTTAACGTAAAAAACCAAGTTAAAATTGAGCAAATGTCTAATTTATGTGAGTTAAAATTATTGTATTATGGTGCCAATGTTTTACCAGCACACATTCACTTTATATCTCTGTGTCACATTTTGGTAATTCTTGCAATATTTCAAACTTTTTATTATTATTATATTTTATGGTGGCCTGTAATCAGTGATCTTAGATGTTACTATTCTAATTGTTTTGGGGTGCCATAAGCCACCCCCAAATAAGATGCTGCATTTAATTGACAAACATTGTGTGTGTTATGAACACTCCACTGACTGGCTGTACCCTACCTCTGTACCTGTCCTCAGGCATCCCTATTTTCTGAGTCACAGCAATATTGAAATGAGGCCACTTAATAACCCTACAATGGCCTGAATGTATTCAGCTGAAAGAAATATTTGCATATCTCTCACTTTAAGTCAAAAGCTAGAAATAGTTAGGACCAGTAAAGAAGACATGGCTAGAAGTCAAGATTGGCCAAAAGCTGGGCCTCTTTTGCAGTTAGCCAAGAAGTGAAGACAAAGCAAAAGGTCCTGATGGAAATCTAAAGTGCTTTCCACTGACTAAACAAATGATAAGAAAGTGAAATAGCCTTATCGTTGATATGGAGAAAGCTTTAGTGGTCCGGATAGAAGATTAAACCAACCACAACATTCCCTTAAACCCAAGCCTAATGCAGAGCATGGCTTTAAATCTCTTTACTTCTATGAAGACTGAGAGAGGTAAGGGAGCTGCAGAAAAAACGTTTAAACTAACAGAGGTTGGATTAAGATGTTTAAAAGAGAAGCCATCTCCAAAACATAAAAGTGCAAGATGAAGCAGAAAGGATTTTGTGTAAAAGCTGCATGTTCTCCAGAAGATCTAGCTAAGATAAATCATAAATACAGTTGCAGTAAACAACAGATTTTCAAAGTAGACAAAACAGCCTTATATTGATTACAAAATGCTACCTAATACTTTTATAGTTAGGTTAGAAGCTAATATCCAGCTTTAAAGCTTCAAAACACAGGCTGACTTTCTTGTTATGACCTAATGCAACTGGCGACTTTCAGTTAACATCAATGCTCATTTACCATTTTAAAAAACTTAGGACCTTTGAGAATTATGCTAAATTGATTCTGCCTGTGCTCGATAAATGGAACGATGAAGCCCTGATGACAGCACATCTGTTTACAGCATGGTTCACTGAATATTTTGAGGCCACTGTTGACACCCTCTTCTCAGAAAACAAAGACTCCTTTCAAAATGTTGCTTCTCATTGTCAATGCACCTGGTCACCCGAGAGCTCTGATGGAGATGCACAGAGTGTAATGTTGCTTTGATTCCTACTAAAACAATATTCATTTTGGAGACAATAGATCAAAGAGTTATTTTCACTTTCAAGTCCTTTTTAAACTTTTATTTCAGCTTGAGGGGTATAGGTACAGGTGTGTTACATAGGTAAATTGTATCACAAGAGTTTGTTGTACACATTATTTTGCCACCCAGGTAATAAGTATAGTATAAGACAGGTAGTTTTTTAATCCTCACCCTACTCCTTCCCTCCACCATCAAGTAGGTATCAGTGTCCTTTGTTCCTTTCTTTGTGTTCATATGTATTCATTGTTTAGCTCCCAATTATAAGGGAGAACATGTGGTATTTGATTTTCTGGTTATGTGCTAGTTCACTTAGGATAATGAACTCCAGCTTCATCGACATATCCGCAAAAGACACAATCTCATTCTTTTTATCACTGTATAGTATTCCATGGTGTACATTTAGTACATTTCCTTTATTCATGTGTGTGTTATGAACACTCCACTGACTGGTCGTACCCTGTCTCTGTACCTGTCCTCAGGCATCCCTATTTTCTGAGTCACAGCAATATTCAGTCCACCTTTCATGGGTATTTAGACTGATTCCATATTTTTGTTATTTTAAATGTTGCTACAATAAACATACATGTGCATGTGTCTTTATGGCAGAACAACATATTCCTTTGAGTGTATAACTAATAAGAAAATTGCTGGGTTGAATGGCAATTCTCCTTTGAGCTCTTTGAGAAATTGCCAAACAGTTTTCCACAATAGCTGAACTAATTTACATTCCCATCAGCAGTGCATAAACATTTCCTTTTCTTCATCACCTCACCAGCGTGTATTATTTTTGACTTCTTAATAATAGCCATTCTGATTATGTAAAATGATATCCCATTGTGGTTTTAATTGGCATTTCTTTAATGATTAGTGATGTTGAGCATTTTTTATATTCTGATTTGCCATATGTATGTTTTTTTTGTTTTTGAGTAGTGTCTGTTCATATGTTTTGCCCACTTTCTAATGGGGCTGCTTGTTTTTTGCTTGTTGAATTGTTTAAGTTCCTTATGTATTCTGGATATTAGACCTTTGTCAGATGCATAGTTTACAAGTATATTCTCCCACTCTTTAGGTTGTCTGTTTAATCTCTTGATAGTTTCTTTTGCTGTGTGGAAGCTCTCTAGTTTAATTAAGTTTCATTTTTCAATTTTTATTGTTTTTGCAATTGCTTTTGGAATCATCATCATAAAATGTCAGGTCCTATGTCTGGAATGGTATTGCCTAGGTTATTTTTCAGTTTCTTTATAGTCTTAGGTTTTACACTTAGATCTTCAATCCAACTTGGGTTAATTTTTGTACATAGTGTAAGGAAGGGGTCCAGTTTCACTCTTATGCACAGGCTAGCCAGTTATTCCAGCACCATCTATAAAGTAGAAATTCCTCTTCCTGTTGCTTTTTTTTTTGTCAACCTTTTTGACTATCAGATGGTTTAGGAATGTGGCATTATTTCTGGACTCTGTATTCTGTTCCCTTGGTCTATGTGTCTTTTTTAACCAAATACTGTGCATGCTGTTTTGTTTACTATAACATCATAGTATAGTTTGATATTAGGTTACATGACACCTCCAGCTCTTTTCCTTTTGTTTATAATTGCTTTGGCAATTCAAGCTCTCTTTGGGCTCCATGTGAATTTTAAAAATCTTTTTTTTCTAATTCTGCAAAGAATGTCATGGGTAGTTTGACAGAACTAGCATTGAATTTGCAATTTACTTTGGGCAGTATGGCTATTTTAACAAAGTTGAGTCTTGTTATCCATAAACGTGCAAAGGTTTTTTCATTTGTTTGTGTCACCTCTGATTTATTTGAGTAGAGTTTTGTAATTCTCATTTTAGAGATCTTTTGCCTCCCTGGTTAGCTATATACCTAGAGATTTTTTCTTCTTGTGGCTATTGTGAATGGAATTGTGTTCTTGATTTGGCATTCAGCTTAGATATGGTTGGTGTATAGAATTGCTAGGATTTGTGTACATTGATTTTGCATCCTGAAACTTTGCTGAAGTTGTTTATCATATCAAAGAGCTTAGTCTCTTAATAGATTTTTAAGAACTTGCTTTATGAATCTTCATTCTCCTGTGTTGGGTGCATATATATTTAGGGCAGTTTGTCTTTTTGTTGAATTGAATGTTTTGCTGTTATGTAATGTCCGTTTTTTGAATTTTGTTGCTTTAAAGTATCTTTTATCTGAAATTAGCATAGCAAATATGTGTGGAATAGATTCTGTCATCGTGTTTTTAGTTGGTTATTATGTAAACGTGTTAGTGTAGTTGCTTTCTTGTGTCAAGAATTTAGATATTTCCAAATGTAAGATCAAATAATCAGCAAACAAGGATTATTTGACTTCTTTATTTCCAATTTGCATATGCTTTTTGTCTTTCTCTTGCCTAATTGCTCTGGCTAGGGCTTCAAGTACTAGGTGGAATAACAGTGATGACAGTGGGCATCCTCCTGGTCATGTTCCAGATTTCAGAGATGTTAAAAGAAAAACTTCAACCAAGTTAAATTTAAAAGAGTTTAAATGAACAATGAACAATTGACAAATTGGGCATCCCTTAGAATCACAGGAGATTCAGAGAGACTCCAGGAGTGCTTCATGATCAGAACAAATTTATAGACAAAAAAATAAGGTGACATGCAGAAATGGAAAGTGAGGTACAGAAACAGCTGTATTGGTTACAGCTCGGCATTTGCCTTATTGGAGCACAGTTTGAACACTCAGCTATATATTACTGGTTGAAGTATGGCTGCTGGGACCGGCCAAGACTCAGTGATTGTTACAGGTGCATACTCCTAAGTTATGTCTTTAATCTTGTCTACCTATTAAGTTAGGTTGCAGTTCAGACACAGTGACTCAAATATAGAAGTGCAAAGTCCTTCTCAGGCCATATTTAGTTTGCTTTAACAGAGAAAAGGCTTTCAGTTTTTCCTCATTCAGCTATGGGTCTGTCATGTATGGCTTTTTTTATGTTTGGGTATGCTCTTTCTATCCCCAGCTTTTGGAGGGTTTTTATCATGAAGGGATGTTGAATTTTATCAAATACTTTTTCACTATCAATTTAAATAATCATATGGTTTTAAATCTTCATTCTGTGGATACGATGTATCACACTGATTGATTTGCATATGTTGAACCATTCTTGCTTCCCAGAAATAAATCTCACCTGGTTATAATGAATGATCTTTCTAATGTGTTGTTGAATTCTGTTTGCTTTTATTTGGTTGAGAATTTTTGCATCAACATTCATCATATCTGATGAACTTGTAGTTTATTTTATTATTTGTCTTTGATTGTTTTGGTATCAACATGATACTGGCTTTGTAGAATGAAGTTGAAAGTATTGCTTTATATTCTAGTTTCAGAATAGGTTGAGTAACATTGGTATTAGTTCGTCTTTAAATGTTTCATATAATTCAGCAGTGAAGCCATCAGGTCCCAGGTTTTATTTACTGCAAGCCTTTTTATTATAGCTTTGATCTTATTACTTGGTATTGGTCATTTCAGGTTTCAAATTTCTTCCTGGTTCAATCTTAGTAAGTTGCATGTGTCTAAGAATATGTCCATGTCTTCTAGATTTTCCAATTTACTGGCATATAATTCCTCATAGTTGCCACTAATGATTCTTCGAATTTCTGCAGTATCGGTTGTAATGTCTTTTTTTAATTTCTGATTTTATTTATTTGTATTTTCTCTTCTTATTGTTAGTCTGTCTAAAAACTTTTCAATTTTCTTTAACTTTTCAGGAAAACAACATTTGTTTCATTGATCTTGCAGTATTCTTTTCTTCATTTCAAATTCATTTATTTCTGTTCCAATCTTTTTTTCTTCCACTACTTTTGTGTTTGATTTGCCCTTGCTTTTCTAATACTTTCAGATGCATTATTAGATTGTTTATTTATATTTTTTTTTTTTTGACGTAGGCTCTTTTAGCTATAAACTTATCTCTGAGTGTTACTTTGGCTGTATTTCATAAATTGTGATATGGTGTGTTTCCATTATCATTTATTTCAAAAAATTTTCAACTTTTTAAAAATTTCTTTATTGACCCACTGGTTATTAGGGACCATATTGTTTAATTTCCATATACTTGTATAATTGCCAAAATTCCTATTATTATTAATTTCTAATTTTATTATATTGTGGTCAGAGATGCTTGACATTACTTCAGTTTTTTGAATTCTTTAAGACTTCTTTTGTGACCTAATGTATGGTCTATACTTCTAAATGATCCATATGCTGAGAAAAAAATAATGCATATTCTACACCCATTGGATAAAATGTTCTGTAAATATAAATTAGCTTTATTTGTTCTATAGTGCCAATTAAGTCTGATGTTTGTTAGTTGACTTTCTGTCTGGAAAATCTTTACAATGCTAAAAGTGGGATGTTGTAATACCCAGCTGTTACCGTGACTTATCTCTTTCTTTAGCGCTAATATTTCCTTTATCTATGTGGGTGCTCCAGTGTTGGGTGCATATCTATTTTAAATGTTCATATTCTCTTGATGAATTGACCCTTTATCATTGTATAATGACCTTCTTTGTCTCTTCTCATAGTTGTTTTCCCTTCTCATAGTCTTCAAAGCTATTTTATCTGATATAACTATAGCAATTCCTGCTCTTTTGTTGTTTTCATTGGCATGGAATATCTTTCTTCATCCTTTTATTTTTATTCTATTTGTGACTTTATAGGTAGAGTGTGTTTTTTGTAGGTGACAGATGAATGGGTTTAGTTTGTTTCAGCCATTCAGCCTGTGTATGTATTTTGGTTAGGCTGTTTATTCCATTTATATCCAATGTTTTTATTAATAAATAAAGACTTATTTCTGCCATTTCATTCATTGTTTTCTGATTCTTTTTCTTCTCTTTTTCCTTTCTTTCATTTCCCTCTTTCTTCAGATGAAATAATTTAATTTCTTGCTTTGTGTGTGTGTGTTTCATTGTATCTTCTTTGGTTTGAAGTTACCATGAGGCTTCCAAATACTATCTTATAATCCATTATTTTAACCTGACACTATTTGCATAAACAAATAAACAAAGAAGAAAAAGAAAACTAATAAAACCTCACCTTAACTACTATAAGCTGGTACAAGGCCAAGAGGTCATTCTTGTTGGGAATTTGTAATGTTAATGATGGTTACACCTATTCTTATGGTGCCAGAAGCCCTTGAGCATGTTCGTCTATATGTTGTGTATTATCCATGCAAATAAATAAGTTTGCAAGTGAAGAAATTGCAAAAGTTCTTTTATAATTTCCCTCACAGAGCAGTTTACATTTGTTTAGGTCTATATAAAAATATATGGAGGGGCGGTGGTACAGGCCGACTGGGGAATGTTGACGTTATACTGAGTTTAAGAATGAGTAATGGCACCATTAATCAGATCCCCAGTATTGGGGCAGCCTTATATTGAGATACAATTAGTTTGAAAAAAAAAAATGAAGGAATTACTTATCTTTTCACTTGATAAATTGTAAATTGTTCAGTCACTCATAAGAATACTCAGATTTCGGTCCTTTAATTGATTCTTTGCAACTTTTCCAAGGTTTTATTTGGGAACATTGGATCCAACTTAAGATGCCAAGAACTTTGATAGCTGTTGGGTTCTGTGAAGGGAGAGAAGATGAGTATGTCATCTACAAACTATAGAAGTTGTCCCCCTTTAAGAAATATCATCATTAGGTTGAAGTTGTCCCCCTTCAAGACATATTATTGTTGGATTTTTTTTTTTTTTTTTTTTTTTTTTTTTTGGCTAGGGCTTGTCTGAATAAGTGTGGGCTATCTCTAGAGTCCTGTCATAGAACCGTCAGCTTTCTCAGGAGAAATGTGGCTATTGGGGGAAAAATAAATTTGGAGATTGATTAAATATTAAGCAAGTACCAATTTTGGAAAGTATATTCCTACTCAAAACTGTCATGAGGCTTTTGAACATTTCCAGGAGCAGGTGGGAGAACAGAAACTGGATCTATAAGCAATGTAATAGGGCTTGAAAATTTTGAGGGAGAGGGTGACACTTGCCCCCATTTTCCAGCAGGATTTGGAGAAAAGTTGCCCAAAGAAAAAGTTCAGCACAAAGTACATGGCCCTTGTATTTAAATGGAAATTTATAGTTCTATCCGCCACTTCCAGATTTGCCCCTGGCTCTATTCCTTTAATTATGATGTCTGATTTGGAATCTGACTAAAGCAGAGGGCTCCTTTAGTTCAAGGCCATTATTGATGGGGGTCCAACCAGGAAGACATTTGGCTTCCTATGTGGGGCTATGTGGGGTTTTTCCCTATTTTGACAATTCTTTCTCTAATGGCCCAGTCTTCTACAATAACAACAATTACCTGGAAGAGTGTCCTTAGGGCACTCTGGAGGCAGCTGGTAGGATTGTAAGGCAGCCAATAGTTGAGCCTGCCTCTTGTGCTTGCATTTCTTTCTCTCCTCAGTCCTGACCTCTTCATCCTGACCAGGGTTATAGAAGACTGAGGCAACTAATTTGAGGATTTCTGGCATAGGGGCACTGGGTCCCAAGGCTGACTTTTGTAACTTTTCCTAATAGTTGAGGTGGCTTGGGTAAATAAATGATCTTTTAGGACAACTTGTTCCTTAGGGGATTCTGGGTTTAAGTCGATGTGCTTAATAAGGGTTTCCTGTAGCTTTATGAGAAAGGCTATAACATTTTCATTTGTTCCTTCCTCTGGAAGCTTCGTCCTAGAGAGGCACCTGCCAGATGCCAGCCAGAGTTCTTCTGTATGAGGTGCCTGTCAGTCCCTACTGGGAGGTGTCTCCCAAACAGGAGACACAGGTGCCAGGGACCCACTTGAGGAGGCAGTCTGACTCTTAGCAGAGCTCGAATGCTATGCTGGGAGATCTGCTGCTCTCTTCAGAGCTGTCAGGCAGGGCTGTATAAGTCTGATGAAGCCACCCCTTCCCTCAGGTGCTCTGTCCCAGGGAGATGGGAGTTTTATCTACAAATCCCTGACTGGGGCTGCTGCCTTTTTTTTTTTCAGAGATGCCCTGCCCAGAGAGGAGGAATCTAGAGAAGGAGTCTGGCCAAAGCAGCCTTGCTGAGCTGCAGTGGACTCTGCCCAGTTTGAACTTCCTAGAGGCTTTGTTTACACTGTGAGGGTAAAGCTGCCTCCTCAAGTCTCAGCAATGGCAGACGCCCCTCCACCCACCAAGCTCGAACATCCCAGGTCAACCTCAGAGGGCTGTGCTGGCAGTGAGAATTTCAAGCCAGTGGATGTTAACTTGCTGGACTCTGTGGGGATGGGACCTGCCAAGACAGACCACTTGGCTCCCTGGCTTCAGCACCCTTTCCAGGGGAGTGAATGGTTCTGTCTCGCTGGCATTCCAGGTGCCACTGGGGTATGAAAAAAAAAAAAAAAAACTGCAGCTACCTCAGTGTGGCTACCCAGTTTTGTGCTTGAAACCCAGGGCCCTGGTGGCATAAGCACAGTAGGGAATCTTCTGGTCTGCGGGTTGTGAAGAACATGGGAAAAGCACAGTATCTGGGCCAGAGTGCACCGTTCCTCACAAGACAGTCCCTCACAGCTTCCCTTGGCTGGAGGAGGGAATTCCCAGACCCTTCGCACTTCCTGGGTGAGGTAACGCCCCACCCTGCTTCAGCTCGCCCTCCGTGGGCTGCACCCACTGTTCAACCAGTCCCAATGAGATGAACTGGGTACCTCCACTGGAAATGAAGAAATAACTCGTCTTCTCCGTCGATCTCTCTGAGAGCTGCAGACCAGAGCTGTTCGTATTTGTCCAGCAATCTTTGCTGCTCTGCACCCTCCTCTGGTGATACCCAGGCATACAGGATCTGTAGTGGACATCCAGCAAACTCCAGCAGACTTGCAGCAGAGGGGCCTGACTGTTAAAAGAAAAACCAACAAACAGAAAGAAAAAGCATCAACAGCAAAAAGGACGTCCACTCAGACACCCCATCTGAAGTTCACCAACATCAAAGACCAAAGGTAGATAAATCCATGAAAATGAGGAGAAACCAGTGAAAAAAGGCTTAAAATTCCCAAAACTAGAACACCTCTTCTCCTCCAAAGGATTACAACTCCTCGCAGGCTAGGGCACAAAACTGGACAGAGAATGCATTTGACGAATTGACAGAGGTGGGCTTCAGAAGGTGGGTAATAACAAACTCCCCCATACTAAAGAAGCATGTTCTAACCCAATGCAAGGTAGTTAAGAACCTTGAAAAAATGTTAGATGAATCGCTAACCAGAATAACCAGTTTAGAGAAGAACATAAATGACCTGAAGGAGCTGAAAAACACAGCACAAGAACTTCATGAAGCATACACAAATATCAATAGCCAAATCTATCAAGCAGATAAAAGGATATCAGAGATTGTAGATCAACTTAATGAAATAAAGTGAGAAGAAAAGATTAGAGAAAAAAATAATGAAAAGGAAAGAACAAAGCCTCCAAGAAATATGGGACTGTGTGAAAACACCAAATCTACATTTGTTTGGTGTACCTGACAGTGACGGAGAGAATGGAACCAAGTTGGAAAACACTCTTCAGGATATTATCCAGGAGAACTTCCCCAACCTAGCAAGATGGGCCAACATTCAAATTCAGGAAACACAGAGAACATCCCTAAGATACTCCTCAAGAAGAGCAACCCCAAGACACATAATCATCAGATTTGCCATAGTTGAAATGAAGGAAAACATGTTAAGGGCAGCCAGAGAAAAAGGTCGGGGTACCCACAAAGGGAAGCCCATCAGACTAACAGTGGATCTGTCTGCAGAAACCCTACAAGCCAGAAGAGAGTGGGGGTCAATATTCAACATTCTTAAATGAAAGAATTTTCAACCCAGAATTTTATATCCAGCCAAACTAAGTTTCATAAAGAGTAATAAAATCCTGTAAAGACAAACAAATGCTGAGAGATTTTGTCACCACCAGTCCTGCCTTACAAGAGCTCCTGAAGGAAACACTAAACATGGAAAGGAACAACTAATACCAGCAACTGCGAAAGCTTACCAAATTGTAAAGACCATTGACACTATGAAGAAACTGCATAAACTAACGGGAAAAATAACCTGCTATCATCATAGTGACAGGATCAAATTGACACATAACAATATTAACCTTAAATGAAAATGGGTTAGATGCTCCAACTAAAAGGCACAGACTGGCAAATTAGATAAGGAGTCAAGACCCATCGGTGTGCTGTATTCAGGAGATCCATCTCACATGCAATGAAACACATAGGCTCAAAACAAAGGGCTGGAGGAAGATTTTCCAAGCAAATGGAAAGCAAAAAATAGCAGGGGTTGCAATCCTAGTCTCTGATACAGCAGACTTTAAACCAACAAAGATCAAAAGAGACAAAGAAGGGCATTACATAATGGTAAAGGGATCAATCCAACAAGAAGAGCTAACTATCTTAAATATATATGTACCCAATAAAGGAGCACTCACATTCATAAAGCAAGTTCTTAGAGACTGACAAAGAGATTTAGACTCCCACACAATAGTAGTGGGAGTCTGTCAATATTAGACAGATCAATGAGACAGAAAATTAACAAGGATATTCAGGACTTGAACTCAGCTCTGGACCAAGTGAACCTAAGAGACATCTACAGAACTCTCCACTCCAAATAAACAGAATATACATTCTTCTCAGCACCACATCACACTTATTCTAAAACAGACCACATAGTTGGAAGCAAAACACTCCTCAGCAAATGGAAAAAAAAAAAAAAAAAACAGAAATCATAACAAACAGTCTCTTAGAGCAGAGTGCAACCAAATTAGAACTCAGGATTAAGAAACTCACTCAAAATCACACAACTACATGGAAACTGAGCAATCTGCTCCTGAATTACTACTGGGTAAATAACGAAATGAAGGCAGAAACAAAGATGTTCTTTGAAACCAATGAGAACAAAGACACAACATACCAGACTCTCTGAGACACATTTAAAGTAGTGTTTAGAGGGAAATTCATGGCACTAAATTCCCACAAGAAAAAGTAAGATATAAAATTGACACCCTAATAGCACAATTAAAAGAACTAGAGAAACAAGAGCAAACGAATTCAAAAGCTAGCAGAAGACAAGAAATAACTAAGATCAGAGAAGAACTGAAGGAAATAGAGACACGAAAAACACTTCAAAAAATCAGTGAATATGGGAGCTGGTTTTTTGAAAAAATCAACAAAAAACATAGCCCCTAGCCAGACTAATAAAGAAGAAAAGAGAGAAGAATCAAATAGACACAATAAAAATGATAAAGGGGATATTACCACCAATCTCACAGAAATACAAAATACTATCAGAGAATACTATAAACACCTCTACGCAAATAAACTAGAAAGTCTAGAAGAAAGAGAAAAATTCCTGGACACATACGCTCTCCCAAGTCTAAACCAGGAAGAAGTCGTATCCCTGAATAGACCAATAGCAAGTTCTCAAATAGAGGCAGTAATTAATAGCCTACTAACCAAAAAAAGTCCAGGACCAGACAGATTCACAGCTGAATTCCACAAGAACTACAAAGAGGAGCTAGTACCATTCCTTCTGAAACTATTCCAAACAATAGAAAAAGAGGGAATCCTCCCTAACTCATTTTATGAAGCCAACATCATCTGGATACCAAAACCTGGCAGAGACGCAACAAAAAAGAAAATCCAGGCCAATATTTCTGAAGAATATCGATGCAAAAATCCTCAATAACATATTGGCAAACTGAATCCAGCAGCACATCAAAAAACTTATCCACCATGATGAAGTTGGCTTCATACCTGGGATGCAAGCCAGGTTCAACATATGCAAATCAATAAACGTAATCCATCACATAAACAAAACAAAGACAAAAAACACATGATTATCTCAATAGATACAGAAAAGGCCTTGGACAAAATTCACACACCTTCATGCCAAAATCTCTCAATAAACTAGATATTGATGGAACATATCTCAAAATAATAAGAGCTATTTATGACAAACCCACAGGCAATATCATACTATGTGGGCAAAAGCTGGAAGCATTCCCTTTGAAAACCGGCACAAGACAAGGATGCCCTCTCTCTCTCACCACTCCTGTTCACCATAGTATCGGAAGTTCTGGCCAGGACAATCAGGCAAGAGAAAGAAAGAAAGGGTATTCAAATAGGAAAAAAGGAAGTCAAATTGCCTCTGTTTGCAGATGACACGATTTTATGTTTAGAAAACCCCATTGTCTCAGCCCAAAATCTCCTTAAGCCGATAAACAACTTCAGCAAAGTCTCAGGATAAAAAATCAATGTGCAAAAATCACAAGCATTCCTATACACCATGAACAGACAAACAGAGAAATCATGAGTGAACTCCCATTCACAATTGCTGCAAAGAGATTACAACTTACAAGGGATGTGAAGGACCTCTTCAAGGAGAACTACAAACCACTGCTCAAGGAAATGAGAGGTCACAAATAAATGGGAAAATATTCCATGTTCATGGATAGGAATAATCAATATTGTGAAAATAGCCATATTGCCCAAAGTAATTTATAGATTCAGTGCTAACCCCATCAAGCTACAATTGACTTTCTTCACAGAATTAGAGAAAACTACTTTAAATTTCATATGGAACCACAAAAGAACCTGCATTGTCAAGACAATCCTAAGCAAAAAGAACAAAGCTAGAGACATCATGCTTCCTGACTTCAAACTACACTACAAGGCTGCAGTAACCAAAACAGCATGGTACTGGTACCAAAACAGAGATATAGACCAATGGAACAGAACAGAGGCCTCCAAAATAACACCACACATCTACAACCATCTGATCTCTGACAAACATGACAAAAAGAAGCAATGGGGAAAGGACTCCCTATTTAATAAATGGTGTTGGGAAAACAGGCTAGCCATATGCAGAAAACTGAAAACGGACCCCTTTCTTACACCTTGTACATAAATTATCTCAAGATGGATTAAAGATTTAAATGTCAAACCTAAAACCATAAGAATTCTAGAAGAAAACCTAGGCAATACCATTCAGGTCATAGGCATAGGCAAAGACTTCATGTCTAGAACACCAAAAGCAATTGCAACAAAAGTCAAAATTAACAAATGGGATCAAATTAAACTAATGAGCTTCTGCACAGCAAAAGAAACTATCATCAAAGTGAACAGCAGTGGGAGGAAAATTTTGCAATCTATCCATCTGACAAAGGGCTAATATCCAGAATCTACAAAGAATGTAAACAAATTTACAAGAAAAAACAAGCAACCCCATCAAAAAGTGGGCGAAGGATATGAATAGACACTTATCAAAAGAAGACATTTATGCAGCCAACAAACATATGAAAAAAACCTCATCATCACTGGTCATTAGAGAAATGGAAATCAAACCACAATGAGATACCATCTCAAGCCAGTTAGAATGATGATCATCAGAAAGTCAGGAAACAACAGATGCTAGAGAGGATGTGGAGAAATAGGAATGCTTTATACTGTTGATGGCAGTGTAAATTAATTCAACCATTATGGAAGACAGTGTGGCAATTCCTCAAGGATCTAGAATCAGAAATATCATTTGACCCAGCAATCCCATTATTGGGTATACACCCAAAGGATTATAAATCATTCTACTATAAAAATGCATGCACACATATGTTTATTGTGGCACTATTCATGACAGCAAAGACTTAGAAGCAACCCAAATGCCCATCAATGATAGATTGGATAAAGAAAATGTAGCACATATATACCGTGGAATACTATGCAGCCATATAAAGGATGAGTTCATGTCATTTGTAGGGATATGGATGAAGCTGGAAACCATCATTCTCAGCAACCTAACATAGGAACAGAAAACCAAACACCGCATGTTCTCACTCATAAGTGGGAGTTGAACAATGAGAACACATGGACATAGGGAGGGCAACATCACACACTGTGGCCTGTTGGAGTGTGGGAGGCTAGGGGAGGGATAGCATTAGGAGAAATACTTAATATAGATGATGGGTGCAGCAAACTACCGTGGCACATGTATATCTATGTAACAAAGCTGCACGTTCTGCACATGTACCCCAGAATTTAAAGTGTAATAATAAAAAAAAATAAGTGGCAGAAATAGTAATAAATAGAATCAGAGCAATGCAAAAAATTTCATTTGGCCTCTTATGTGCTGTGCGTATTTTATTATGGTTTGTAGCATTGAACTTACTCTATTTTACTGCCTCTATTAGGAGGATATGGCTGCTGGCCCATATTCCCACTTGGGTATTGTAGTCCCAACTGGGGTTTTGTTGGGAAACAACTGTAGTCCCTTCAGTGTGGGTAGGATTTGCCAGGTGTATGTCATCCTCACAATAAATTGCTGCTTTCACAGTTTCTGTTTTCTCTCATTTGAGGGCTTCTCCCCTCCAAAATTTATATTCATCCAAGATAATCTATCTAACTTGCCAAAGGTCCTGCATGGAAAATGGGACCTGGACCTGGACCTGGATGGGTCTGATTGGGTCTCTTACCTCCTGTAATGGGCAGGGACTGGAGGGAGAAATAAGGAGCCTGGTGTAGGGTAAGGTCAATTCCAAAGGTCTGGGATTGGCATAAATAGGGGGAGGAGCTCAGGGTGACATTTTTAAATTTGGCCTCTACAAGAGGAGGCAGTGTTTCCCTTTGGCTTCTGGAAGAGAAATATCAGAAGGTATTCAGCAGGTAAGTGTCCAAGGCCTCCTAATAGAGCATCCTGGAGCAGGTGGCTAAGCATAGCTATGATGATGAAGTTTGCTTTAAAAGTTTTACAAGGATTAAGGTCTTCCCTCCAGGCTATGAAGGTTTATAAATAGGCCCTATTTACCCCGATGGTGGCAGAAAAGGTCCAGCTGGAAACAGAGGTTAAATGAGGTGGCTGAATAAAAAAGCTTCACTGATCATCCCCACCCCCCTAAGAAATACACCAAGTCAAAATCCACACAGAACAAAAAAGCAAAAACAAAACAAAACAAAAAACAACCTTCATAAGTACCAAAAATCAGGTAAGCACTTACAGTACCTGGTATTAAATTCATATCGCTAATAAAGAAATTGAAGAGATAATTTTAAAAGTCCTGAACTGCCAACACCCTTCCCACACCCCTAAGGGCAGTGACCTGGTGCAGAGAGCATCTCTGAATGCTGGGGGAGAGAAAAGACAGCAATTGTGAGACAATGAACTCAGTGCTACCCTGAAAGAGCAGACAGAAACACATGACCAAACTCAGTTGATGCTCGCCCATGAAGGGAGCATTCAAACCAGCCCTAGCAAAAGGGAATCACAAATCCCAGTAGTCTAAACTTGAGTGCTTGCAAACCTCACTAGCAAGGACTACAGCACACTGTGTCTCCAAGCAAACCTGAAAAGCAGTCTAGGGCATAAAGACTGCAGCTCTTAGGTGAGTCCTAGTATTGAACTAGGCCAAGAGACAGTGGATTGAGAGGGAATGCAACATACTGAAGCAACAGCTGGGGCAGCCAAGGGAGTGATGGCAGTACCACTCTCCTAATCCCAGGCTGCACAGCTTATGGCTCCAGAAGAGATCCTTTCTTTCTGCTTAAGGAGAGGAAAGGAAAGAGGAGACTTTGTCTTGCATCTTGGATGCTACCTCATCCACAGCAGGATAAGGCACTAGTCAGAGTGATGAGACCCCAGTTCCAGGCACTAGCCTGGAACCCAATGTGGGTTCTTAGGGTAGCATGCAAAACAAGTATTTAAAAAGCAGGGCAATTTCTCTGAGATTGGTGGAAATGGGAGAGAAAGAAAGGACATTTGTGAGATGTTTTTGTGCATTCACAAAAATCAGTGCTCAGAACAAAAAGGACAATGCTTATTGGCATTCTTGACAAGCGGAGAAATCACCAGAGGGTGAAGGAGTTTGGGACGGTTGACCACAAAAGCTAGAGAAAGAATTGTCCCCCTTCTCAAAGTAGGGATAACTGTGGAAGGGAGATGGGAAGCAATATTAATGGGCTACAGACAGATGCCCTATGGAGGTGAACAAATCTCCTCAAGAGCCACTGGAAAACCTGGTCTTATAGTGTAGCAGGAATGAAAAATGCATAATAGGTAATAGGGAGTTGGTGGGGTCATGGTCCTCCCAGTGTTAAGCAGAGAAAAAGTCATGTGATACATAAAGCAAAAGTAGAGAAGCAGCTAACTTGTCCCCAAGGCCATCTCACAGTCTGCAGAAAAAATAAGCAGAACAGAGTTCAGACTTATTGTGGAGAAGCCAGTTCTAGTTAAGAAAATGAAGATCTTCAGTCCTTGTTACGGAGGCTGGTTAGTGAGTGAGAAAATTAGAGAAAGAAGACTTCACGTAAGCAGAGTTAGGTGCCTTCAATTGAGGAAGTTGAGGCACAGAGGGGTCTTACCAAGAGGCAGCAATCTGAGTCATGGCAATAAAATATGTTACTGGTGGCAAGTCTGGGTGGGGTACACAATCTTCAATTCTTGTCTTCTTGGGAGAAATAATTTGGTCAAGAGAAAAAAGTTGATTTAAGGCAGAGACAAGGGATTATTGAAGCAAAGAAAACTACACTTGGAAGAAACCAAGCAAACAACTTAAAGGATTGAGTGACTTGCTTGATTGTTAGCTCAGAGTTCTTTTAGATTTATAATACTATTTCCTGTCATCTCTCCCCCTGAGAAAGCTGTTGGCTAATCAAAACATGCACAGTGTCTTGCCAGTATCTGGGAGGGGTCTCATGCACGATATGGTGGTTGAAATTATGCACATGCTTTCTTGGGGGGTCTTTCTCCTACTGAACTAGTGCTCCCAGAGGAATGTAATACATGGGTCAAATTCTGCCATTTTGCCCCTTACTGCTCATGCTTGGACATGCTCCCAGAGGAAGGTAAAACTTTGCCATTTTGTACCTTCTCTTACTGTGCATGCCTGGACATGTCCCCAGAGCAAGATCAAAGTTCACCATTTTAAGTTTTTATTGGTAAGTTGTTGCCCACAAGCTCAAGATGTCTCGTGTTTTGTTAGAAAATTTTCCTCTACATGCCATCAGCTGCGTGACGATCACCTGATTGTCGACTGGCAGTCGCCTGACATTCTTTGGGGCCCTATTCTGCCCTACTCATATCTGCTTATACCGTTCCTAACAGTTCTATCAAATGTCATCACATGCTACAGAGAAATATTTCATGAAAGGAAGAGTCAATTGATGCAGCAAACTGCATTGCTGTTTTATTTTTAAAAATCACCATAAACACACCAATCTTCAATAACCACAACTGTGATCCGTCAGCATTGACAGGAAGTCACAGTCCTCCAACAGCAAGTCCCTCCACCAGCAAAAATATTATAATTACATGAAAGCTCATATGATTATGAGCAAGTTTCAGCAATAAAGTATTTTTATTTTTTTGATACATTATATTTGTACATATTTAAGAAGTGCCTGTGAAATTATGTTACAAGCATAGAATGCATAATGATTAAATCAGAGTATGTAGGGTACTCATCACCTCAATATTTATCATTTCTGTGTATTGAATACATTTAACGTCCACTTTTCTAACTATTTTGAAATATATCATACTCTGATTGTTTTTAACTATAATCACCATATTCTGCTACTTAGATGTGTTCATTCCATCTGCATGATTGTACCTGTTAACTGATCTCATTTCATTTTCCCCTCAGTCACCCACACACTCTTCTCAGTCTCTGGTATCTATCATTCTATGCTTCTATCTCTATGAGTTCAGCTCTTTTAGCTCCTACATGAGGAAGAACATGTGATATTTGTCTTTCTGTGCGTGGTTTATTTTACTTAACATACTGACTTCAGTTTTATCTGTGTTGCTGCAAATGACATGTTTTAATTTTTATGGCTAAATAGTATTCTACTGTATATATAAACCATATCGTTTTTATCCATTAATCCATTGATGAACACTTGGATTGATCCTATACTTTTGCTATTATAAATTTGCTGCAATGCATAGAAGGGTGAGTCTCCCTTAAATATCTTGACATGCTTTCCTTTGGATAAATACCCAGTAGTGGGATTGTATGGTACTTCTAATTTAGTGTTTAAGGAAATATCCATACTCTTTTCCATAGAGGATGTACTAATTTACATTCCCATCAATAGTGTATAAGAGTTCCCTTTACTCTGCATCCTCACTAACATTTGTTTTTTTCTTTTCTTTTTGATAATAGCCATTCTAATCAAAGTAGGATGATATCTCATTATGATTTTAATTTGCATTTCCCTGATGATTAATGATGAGCATTTTTTATATATCTGTTGGCTATTTTTGTCTACTTTTTTAGCTACAGTATATACATTGCTTCTTAGATATAATGCTATTGTGTATTTCATAGACTAGAGTAATGTGTAATCATCATTTTTATATGCATTAGAAAACTTTAAAAATAATGTGACTTGCTTTAGTATGATATTTACTTTGTCATGGTGATCTGGAACTTACCCCACGATATCTCTGAGATATGCTTGTATATAATTGCATTTTAACCATTATAATAGTTTATTTCCTAATCATTTGCTTATTATGCAGTGATAAAAAGGTTGGTAAATGCAATCAAAATAGTTTTTAAGTCTTTTAATTGACTTTCCACATCTGTAGACACATTGTTTTATGTCAGTAATTTAATTCTGTGCTCAAATTTGCATATAAGTAAATATTGCCCACTTCAGTTCATTAACATTTTTGCTCTAATATGATGAATAAGTTCAAAAGCCACATGCTCAAATTTCAAGAACATTTGGATTCAGGAAAAATTATAATAAATTTATTCTTCAATATACTTTTAAAATTCTTCCTTGCAAATACCAGGATCTACTACTAATTTTAAAACATCATAATAACCCTGCATTGTTTTACTCACATTGTTTTGCTCAACTAAAATGTTATTGTCTCAGCAGAGATCTACCATGATCCTAAACATTTTTTAAAGCCCAGGACATGTTTTAGTCTGTCTGTGATTTCCAACCCAGTAATCCAATCTGTATGAAATAATTTAACATTAAAATATAATTGACACTGAATTGTTCCTTGTTTTTTCCAGAATATTAATCTTTCTAATTTATCTGAATGATAAATTTTTTGAAGTGTGGCCCCAACATCCCACAATTCTATTATTGAAAAGGACTTAGGTGCTTGATATTTGTAGGCCAAAGGTGTTTTTCTAAAAGATATCCTCACTAAAGTGGTGTTCATTTATTATTTTTAATCTGAGAAAGTTTGGCCAGGCTTAAGGCTCACACAAGCACCAATGGTTCATTTATGAGTAATGATTATACTAACTTAAAAACAACTTCAATATGTTTCAAACAGTATAAACATGTTAGGGCATGTTTTCTGTTTGCACGAAATAATTCTGAAAACTCATCAAAAGTTGATCAAAAGACTCCAGTTAGTCTGGGCAAAGGTAGCTCAGTTCAGTGCTTTGAGAGGCCAAAGTGGGAAAATCACTGGAGGCCAGGAGTTCAAGACAAGTCTGTCTCTGAACATAAAGTATGGAACCATACCAAAACCCTGTTTCTGAACATAAAGTAGCTGGTTACAGTGTTTCTGACTTTAATCTCAGCTACTTGAGAGGCTGAGGTAGAAGGATCACTTGAGTCCAGGAGTTTGAGGGTGCAGTGAGCTAAGATTGCACCACAGCAATCCAGCCTGGGCTATAGAGCAAGACCCCATCTCTAAACATGAAACAGAAAAAAGACTCCAATTACTTAAATGTAATCATATCTTGGTTTTTTGTTTGTTTGTTTTGTTTTGTTTTTTTGGGATGGAGTTTCACTCTTGTTGCCCTGGTTGGAGTGCAATGATGTGATCTTGGCTCACTGCAACCTCTGCCTGCCAGATTCAAGTGATTCTCCTGCCTCAGCCTCCCAAGTAGCTGGGATAACAGGCGTTCGCCACCATGGCCAGCTAATTTTGTATTTTCAGTAGAAACAGGGTTTCACCATGTTGGTCAGGCTGGTCTCAAACTCCTGATCTCAAGTGATCCACCCACCTCAGCCTCCCAAAGTGCTGGGATTACAGGCATGGGCCATCTTGGTCTATTTCTATTGATTGGTTTTTACCCTGTTATGAGTTAATGATTTCTTTGTTTTAGCATGGCTAGTAGATTTTGATTAGACGCTGGATGTTGTGGTGAATGTTACATTGTTCTGTATCTCAAAATTTTTTTTTTTTTTTTTTTTGTCTACCACTAAAGAGTGTTAAGCTTTGTTTTGGTTGATATTTAATTACAATGTAGTTTAATCCACTAAAAGCTTGCTTTTAAGACTTTTAGAACAGGCACAAAATAGCCTTTTCTCTAGTGATAGTTTAGCTTCCATACTACGGAATGACCATTCTAGGGTTTCTAGTGAATATCCTGAGTAATCACTGAGTAAGTTCCACTCTGATTGGGGGAATCTTGAAAAAACTCACGAACTCCTGTGAACTCTAGCAACCATTAAACTGTAGCTTCCAAATTGCTTTCTGCCCAATATTGTGGGAATTTATCTTACTCATTCTCAGCTTCCTATTAAGGCTCAAGAGTAACCCTATATAGATATGTGTATATTATTTTCTCCAAGGCTTCTTCTCTAGATTGCTGCTTTATAACTTTCTGTAAACTTACATACCCTGGACTCTGATCTATCTCTCCTGGACTCAACAGGACAGCTATGCTGTACTTGTGATATGTCCCTGGAATCTCTGGTTCAGAATGTAACTCCAGGAAGAAATTCAGGACAAAAATAGGGTTTACCTTATTTATTTGCATCTTTCCTAAGACCACAATCTTGGGCTGCCTATTGTATAATGTACAAAAACAGTTGATTCATATATGTTGTCCAGTATTCCAGTTGTTTAAGGTAGGAGGGCAAACTCAGCCACTCTTTCTTCATTGTGGTTAAAGAAGAAAGTCTTACACTTAGTTTAAAAGTAAAACAAACAAACAAGTAAAATCCAATCATTTAAATATTAAGCAAATATATCGACTTGACCCAACTCAAAGCTGTCCAATAACTTAAAGTCACACATAAAATAAATTCCAGAATTCTTATTATATTTGAGTTTGCTTTTCATGTTCATCCCATACTCCTTGGGTGACCACAGAAAAAGTATTGAATCTGCTTAAGCATTGATTTCATCTGTAAAATAGAGGTGATAATAAGTGTAGCTGCCTCTTAGAGATGCTGGGAAAATTAAAATTGTTGATATATGTAAAGGACTTATCAGTACTTGGCTCTCAGTAAGTGGTCCAAAGATCTTTCTTTGTGAATATCCATGGCATAATGGTTTAGGGGCAGGGAGGGAGTAAAGACTGTGCACAGAAAAATTTGTAAAATTTATCGCATAGTGTTACCCATGCATCAGGCACTCATTGCTGCATAACTAACAACTTTAAAATCTCAATGGAATATAACAATAATAATTTATTTCTCACATATCCACAATTAGCTGGAAGTCAGCTGATCTAGGATTGGCTTGGCAGGGTAGTTCTTCTGCAAGTTGGGTACCTACTTGGGCTTGGGACCTTAACTATGTGTTCGATGCTTTTCCATTCCATTTATTTCACCCTGAGGGCCAGGCTGATGAAATAACTATTATCCAGATTTCTGACAGAAACTTTTGTGGTAAGTACAAAGGTGCAAAATGAAAAACAGAAGCATGTGAGGTTTCTTAAAGTCTAGAGGAAACTCAAGTTTATCACACTGTCATGAATCTACTCACATTCCACTATCATCTACAGCAATTCACAGTCCACAGACCAAAGTAAAGGGACTAAGAAGAACATGCTACCTTTTTCTTGTTATCTTTTGGAGAGACTGCAAAGTTGAATGGCAAATTGTGTAGACACAAGGAGCAGTAAAATATAAGGCCCAATAACACCATAACACCATCTACCACAGCATACGTAATAAGGTATAAATAAGTAGAGTGGAGGGAGTAATATAAAAAGCATTGGGATAAAATATATTCAAAATTCAGCTTTATGTAATTTCTCTTAAAATGTGTTATGCACAGCAGAGGAAATGTCAACAGAATGAAGAAACAACCCACAGAATGGAAGAAAATATTTTCAATCTACATATCTCACAGGGGACTAATAATCAGAATATATAAGGAAAATAAAAGATCTAATAATCTGACTTAAAATTTGGCAAAATACTTGAATAGACATTTCTCAAAAGAATACCTACAAATGGCAAACAGCCATACGAAAATGTGCTCAACATCATTGATCATCAGATAAATGCTGATTAAAACTACAGTGAGATATCATTTTGCACCAGTTAAAATGTTTTGTATCCAGTGTTGAATGCTACTGAGAATGTGTGGAAAAGGGAAATCTTGTACACCATTGGTCAAAAGGTAAATTATTACAACCACTATGGAGAACAGTTTCGAGGTTCCCTCAATATCTAAAAATAGAGCTACCATATGATCAAGAAATCCTACTGCTTAGTATATACCCAAAAGAAAGGAAATTAATATATCAAAGGTATATCTGCACTTTTATGTGTGTTGCAGCATGATTCCCATAGCCAAGATTTGAAGCAACCGAAGCGTCCAGCAACAGATGAATGGATAAAGAAAATGTGGTAAATATACACAATGGAATACTATTCAGCCATAAAAACGAATAACATCTTGTCATTTGCAATAACATGGGTGAAACTAGAGGTCATTACGTTAAGTGAAATAAACCAGCACCAAAAGACAAAATTTGCATGTTCACACTCACTTGTGGGAGCTAACAATTAAAACAATTGAACTCCTGGGATAGAAAGTCAGAGGATAGTCACCAGAAGCTGGTAAGGGTAGTGCAGGGAGGAGAGGAAAGTGGAAATGGCTAATGAGTATGAAAAATAATTTGAAAGAATGAATAATACCTATTACTTGATAGCATAACATGGTAACTACAGTAAAAATTATTTAATTGTACATTTTAAAATAACTTAAATAATGTAATTGGACTGTTTGTAACACACGGGATAAATGCTTGAGGGGATGGCTATCCTACTTACTATGATGAAATTATGCATTGCTTGTATCAAAATATCAAAGTTTCTTATGTACCCCATAAATATATGCAACTAATATGTTACCACAAATATTAAAATTTAAGAAAGTATCTAGAAAATTCTGTAAATAAGTAAACATTTTTCTCCCTAAAATGAAACACTGATCAATTTGCTTTCAGTCTGTGAAACTATTTTAGATTTTTCAACTATAGAATTTTTCTTTTTACTAAATGGCTAATTTTAATAATGGGAGAAAATTTGGATAGAAACAGAACCATCTCTCCTTATTATATGAAATAAAACTGCAAAATAATGATATGCAAAATAATTTTTTCCAGGCTATTATAAAAGGATTACAGTATTGTTAAAAAGGGATTATGATAAACATCTATCCTTAAGCAGAATCACTAAGAGTGAGCTTGTATGAAGAATAATGGATACTGCCTTTCTGTGAATAAACAAACACCAGAATTGTTAACTTTAAAACTGAACCAAAATTGACTACATACAGAAAAATTAAGAGTTTGTGGGCCTCTGGGATTGAAATCTTTAGAACTGTCCCAAATAAAGCTTTCATTGCTAGTTGTTAAGTAGATGAATCAAACAAATCTACCAGCAAGCATATAGGTTGCAGTTTATCACAATGATAGAAAAATCTATCATCCTCTACCTACAGCTATAAGTGTATGATCAAATCAACAAGTCTTTCCTTCAGAGTAAGTCAACTGCAAATTATCTTTCACCAGTCAGTCAAACACAAAGCAACCTCCCTGTTAATGGCAGCACAGTTTACTCTCCTTCATACTCAGAGGGAGCATGGCAGTGGCAGTGATGCTTTATATGCCACATTCTTCAAGCAACGCTATTCTACTATCGCTAAAAAGCTTAGTCGGATGTTAAAAATTAGCATACGATATATTTCTCTGATACTATGTTTAACGTTGAAAGCATTCAATGATTTAATTAGGAAATACAAAGAAAGCAAGAGCATGTCAGCAAAGAAAGTAAGAACAACAGCAAATTAATGGGAAGACATTTTATATGATGAAGAAATCTCAATAATTTCAATCCTAATATATTTCATATGCCACACGCACACGTGTGTGTACACACACACACAGAGATAGAATTTGCATAATTTCTGAATAATTTGAAATAATCCTCTCACCATTTTCTAGGAATTCTAATTTTGCAATGTTTTCAATACACATCAAAAATTCAGGTAGCATTGAGCAGCTAACAGAAAATAGGCCTGCCCTTTTTGTTTTATTTTAAATCCCAAACGGTAATTTTCTACAGTGGGAGGACTGGGATAAAACCAGTGTACTTTTTTCTATCACTAAGTGCAAATACTTGTGGAAGCCAAAGGACTATATTCTTTCCAGAAGACTCTGAATGTTGATAGAGAGGTTGACAACAGAAGTATAGCGTTTAGGAAAGGCAGTTCCAAGAACTAATGTTAGCTAATTAGAAGGCCCTTGATACGAGGGTTAGTTTACATAAGAAACTGAAATATTTGTCCAAGCCATATCTTCAATAGATGGCTGTTCATTATGATATGGTCCTCAGGATGCACATGCAGTTATGGGACTTGATGGTACACGTAAATAGTAGCCGAGTATGGAAGAAAATAC
Organism: Piliocolobus tephrosceles; assembly: GCF_002776525.5. Lineage (NCBI taxonomy): Eukaryota > Metazoa > Chordata > Mammalia > Primates > Cercopithecidae > Piliocolobus > Piliocolobus tephrosceles. Next base: position 66,642,439 of record NC_045445.1, on the reverse strand, counting down.
CTTCAGCACTTGTTTCAGACATGAAGCATTTTCTAAAACAATTGATGCCTATTTAGACACTTGTTGCCCAACTGGGATCTTTCAGCACCATCTTATGTTTATTATTAAAAAGAGGATTCAACAAGATGGTCAGAAATATAACCTATGATATAAAAACTATACAAGTAGAATGTGAATTTTAACAGAAATAAATTAGTTTTTACATTCATGTGAACTTAACTTTTTCTGAAGTATTTTTAACAGCTGTAATAGATAAGAAAACATTTGGTAGCAACAAAAAAGTAAAATATTTTTGTGAAAGTTAATAAGAAACAACAGTTTTTGGTTTGTTCCTCTAAGACAAGGGTGTATTTGGTACAACAAAGATGCAAGCTTTTGGCAGGATATTCAGGAGGCATAAAAGTCTGAAACCCTGAGGCTGTACATTAGCAGGCTTTCAGAAGGTCAGTGAACAAATTCAATCAGCTGGATATATATTCAAACAGCTGGGATTTGGGGAACATTCATCAGATGGATTTTTATTTTACTTTTTTATCAGGATGTTTGGACTCAGTCTTAATTTTCTTAATAACTTATACTTTTTGTTAGGTTATTTTTTCTTCCATAAAAAATTTCTCATATTTTCATTTTAAAAGTCTTAAAACATAAGATGTTATGTTGAAAACAAATATCCAGCATCATCAAGGCACTGCACAATACACTAAAACCAGGACTGCAATTTCATAGGCGAATTAATTAAATCCCCGTTCAATTGTTTACACTTTATGCTGGAGACTTTTCTCAGGATTTTAAAATATATTTGGGCCTATACTTGGGACAGATTCTTTCCTATCTGCATAGAAAGCACAGTATTTTTAGGTCCTAATATATGACCACTGCATATGGTTGAGCTATGCTCATGAAAATTAAGCTGACCATAGTTGGCTTAGTTTTGTTATAGAAAAAAAAAAAAATTCTTAGTTTTTAATTCTCAGCACTATAGTTCAATAGTTAACTCCCAAAATAGTCCTAATTTTTGTTCTCAAGGGACTTATTGGAATAAATATTACATTCTGAGATAAAATTCTTGCACCTGTAAATTGACTAATAATAAAGCATATTGGTTTCCGGCTGACAAACAGTGCAATTGTTTTTCAGTCCTAGCTCTGAGTGTGAACCATGACGTATGGGCAAGGACAGCACAGCAAGAAGAGAAACTCAAGACTGCAGAGCTCTGGTAAGTCATGCACATAAACCGAAAGAGATAGCTAATTTAAAGCATAGTAATTCTTAAATAAAGCATGTGCTGGCTTTTCTTACGTAAATCATCTTTAAGCTACACAAATCTTTTATTTTCCCCCATAAGATTTTTTTTTTTTGCAACTAAGCACCCCTTAAAAGTGACCAATAAAAATAATGACTCATCTCACTATGAAGCATTACTGCCATTTGAATAGCATCTGCTACTTTGCATTTCTTTGATACAACATGCATTTTGATATATTTTGATGTAACAATCAAAGAACAATGTCATCTACAAAACTTATGAGTAAAAACTGTTTATCTTAAAAATACTTTTGTTTAATATAACATTAAAACTTTAAAAATACTTCTAAAATTACATAATGTTCCCTTACTGGAATATTTAAAATGGCAGAGCATATGTTCCATGACTCAAGATGGGTGGCTGACAAGGGCATAAATGTGTTGCTATAAGAATATATTACAGGTAAGATATTCTACAGCCGCCCCATCTCTATTCAGATTATTTAAAGGTTTCTGGGTCAGTCACTTCTTATTTATTCAAATCTATATTGAGTAGCTCCAGAAAGCAAAGCTGACAAAATGATTAATTAGACTGTAGCTCATTGGCAGACTATAGGTTAATATAATTAATAGAGCTCAAGTTCATCTTTAAATATGATTATGGTCTTTGTATTAAAAATGTCAAATTATATTTTTCAGTTGTTACAAAATCCAAGATGACTTATTCCAAGCTTACAGCAGTAACGATGAAAAACTCAACAGGATACCTTATTTAATGTACAGCATCCACAACACTCAAAATATTTTTCAGAAAATTTATTCAGTGGATCAAGTTGTATACATTTGGATCTTAATTATAAAATATTTCTAAATATTTTATAGTAAAACCACAAAATTATCTATACGCTACACTTAACTTTGCAAGATTGGAAAAAATGTAATGCAAAAGTCCAACATTTAAAATTACACATATCTGACTTTGATTACTGTCCTCCATTAGTCTTGAAAATAAGTTGTAAATAAAGCAATATTTTGTGTATCAAATTATATTCATATATAACTTCTGAATTAATTCCAGATATGAATTCCTCTAAACAAGTTGAATCAAACATATAATAAAATGATGCCTTATATCAGAATAAAAAGGACTGATTTTACATCTAATAAACATCTCAAATTGAACACGGCACCACGCCCAGCTAATTTTTGTATTTTTTTGTATAGATAGGGTTTTGCCATGTTGACCAGGCTGGTCTCAAACGCCTGGACTCAAGTGATTCATCCACTTCATCCTCTCAAAGTGCTGGGATTACAAGTATGAGCCACCATACCTGGCCAATCTCAAGTATATTTCTTCATAGCAATGCAAGAATGGCCTAATACATGCATACACATTAAAAAATGATTTGTTTTGTTGGAGGAATGACCCCTTTATTATTATTTAATGCCCCTTTTTATCCCTGATTATTTTCCATGTTTTCAAGTCTACTGTAAGAATAATATAGCTACTTCCACTTTTTAAAATTAGTGTAGAAATGGTATATTGTTCTCCCATCCACTTACTTTTAATCTATATATGTCTTTACATTTTAAATGGATTTCTTATAGACAACATAGAGTTGAGTCTTGTCTGTTGATTCACTCTGACGGTATCTTTCTTTTAATTGGTGCATTTATATGTTGATGTTCAATATGAGTATAATAGAGTTGAGTTGATAGTTATTATATTTACTGTTTCTATTTGTTGCTCTCTTTTGATTCAATGTTTGTCTTACTTCTTTTCCACCTTTCTTGGTATTAATTGAGAATGTTCTATGATTTCATTTTTTCTTATTTTTTAGTACATCAGTTATACTTCTTTTTTACTTTTCTTAGTTGTTTATCTAGAGTTTACAATATATATTACCAACTAATCCAAGGCTGCTTTCAAATAGCACTATACCACTTCCCAAGTAGTACAAGTGCCTAATAATAACAAAATAATTCTTACTTTTTCTCTCCCACCCCTTTTATTATTTATGTCATTCATTTCACCTATACAGAAGCATATATAAATAAACATGTGCAGAAGCATACATAATTAAACATATTTTTGCAGTTATTATTTTGAATAAACTATTATCTGTTAGATCAACTAAGAATGAGAAAAATAAGATTTTTAAAAAATATTTTACCTTTACTTTTTCCTTCTTTTATTCTCTTCTTATTGTAGATTTGAGTTTCTGACAAGTATCATTATTCTTGCAAGGCAGATCTACTAGTAACCAATACCTTCAATTTTTGATTGCTTAAAAGTTCTTTATATATCTTGCATTTCTGAAAAACAATTGCAAAGGGAAAAAATTTCCAGGTTGGTGGGTTTTTATTCTCTGCATTTTAAATATTTTACTCCACTCTCCCCTGCAAGGTTTCTGAGGGTAAGTTGGATGTCTTTCTTATATTTTCTCCTCTAAAGATGAGGTATTTCCCAAAAATGCTTCTTTTAGGAATTTAAATTATGTTTGACTAACAGTAGTTTGAAAGTAATATGCCCTGACATATACGTTTTTCTTCTTCTTTTTATTTTTGTCTTTTATCTTGCTTGCTGTTCTTTGAGCTTTCTGAATCTGTGAGTTGGTGTTTGAGATTAATTTGGGGGAAATTCTCTGTTGTTGTTGTTTAATATGGGTCTTCTGTTTCTTTCTCTCTTTCTTAATCCTTTGGTTTACCTATTCGACTTATGTTACCTTTTCTGTAGTTGTCCCACCATTCTTAGATGTTATGTTGCTTATTTTTCAGGGTTTTTTTCCTCTTTGCTTTTCTAATTTTTAAAGATGCATCATTAGATTGGTTATTTGATGTTTTTTCTATTTTTAAAATATTTTATTTTATTTTAAGTTTTGGCGTACGTGTGCAGGATTTGCAGGTTTGTCACATAGGTAAACCTGCGCCATAGTGGTTTGCTGCTCCTATCAACCCATCGACTAGGTATTAAGCCCGGCTTGCATTAGCTATTTTTCTTGATGCTCTGCCCCAACTTCCCTCCCCCAACAGACCCCAGTGTGTGTTGTTCCCCTCCCTGTGTCCAATGTGTTCTCATTGCTCAGCTCCCACTTGTAAATGCGAACATGTGGTGCTTTGGTTTTCTGTTCCTGCATTAGATTGTCAAGAATCCTGGCTTCCAGTTTCATCCATGTCACTGCAAGGGATATGACCTCATTCCTTTTTATGCCTGCATAGTATTCCATGGTGCACATGTACCACTTTTTGTTATCCAGTCTATCACTAATGGGCATTTGGGTTGATTCTATGTTTTTACTGTTGTGAATAGTTCTGTTAATGGACATTTGTGTGCATGTATCTTTATAATAAAATGATTTATATTCCTTTGGGTATATACCTAGTAATCAGATTGCTGGGTCAAAAGGTATTTCTGGTTCTAAATTTTTGAGGAATCACCACACTGTCTTCTATAATGGTTGAACTAATTTACATTCTCACCAAGACTGTAAGAGCATTACTATTTCTCCGCAACTATGCCAGCATCTGTTGTTTCTTGATATTTTAGTAATCATCATTCTGACTGGCATGAGATAGTATCTCATTGTGGTTTTGATTTGCATTTCTTTAACTATCAGTGATGTTGAGATTTTTTTCGTATATCTGTTGGCCACATGTATGTCTTCTTTTGAGAAATGTCTGTTCATGTCCTTTGCCCACTGTTTAACATGGTTATTTGGGTTTTTTTACTTCAAAATTTATTTAAGTTCCTTGTAGATTCTGGATGTTAGACCTTTGTCAGAGAGATAAATGGCAAAAATTTTATCCTACTCTGTTTGTTGTCTGTTCACTCTGATGATAGTTTCTTTTGCTGTGCAGAAGCTCTTTTGTTTAATTAGATCCCATTTGTCAATGTTTGCTTTCGTTGCAATTGTTTTTGCTGATTTCATCAAAAAATCTTTGCCAATGCTTTTGTCATGAATGGTATTGCCTAGATTTTCTTGTAGGTTTTTTACAGTTTTGGATTTTATATTTAATTCTTTAATCCATCTTGAATTATTTTTTGTATGAGGTGTAAGAATGTGGTCCAGCTTCAATTTTCTGCATATGGCTAGCCAGTTCTCTCAGCACCATTCATTAAATAGGGAATCATTTCCCCATTGCTTGTTTCTGTCAGGTTTGTCAAAGATCAGATGGTTGTAGATGTGCAGTTTTATTTCTGTTTTCTATTCTGTTCCATCGGTTTGTGTGCCTGTTTTTGTACCTGTACCGTGCTGTTTTGGTTATGGTAGCCTTGTAATACAGCTTGAAGTCAGGTAGCACGATGCTTCCAGCTTTTTTCTTTTTGCTTAGGATTGCCCTGGCTATATGAGATCTTTTTTGGTTCCGTATAAATTTTAAAATAGTTTATTTACGATTCTGTGTAGAATGTCAATGTAAGTTTAATGGGTATAGCATTGAATCTATAAATTGCTTTGGGTATTTTCATAATATTGATTATTTCTATCCATGAACTTGGAATATTTTTCCATCTGTTCATGTCTTCTCTAATTTCCTTGAGCAGCAGTTTGTTGTTCTCCTTGAAGAGGTCCTTCACTTCCCTTGTTAGCTCTATTCCTAGGTATTTTATTCTTTTTGTGGTAATTGTGAATGGGAGTTCATTCATGATTTGGCTCCCTGCTTATCTGTTTTTGGTGTATAGAAATGCTTGTTTTTAATTTTGTATCTTGAGACTTTGCTGAAGTTGCTTATCAGCTTAGGAAGCTTTTGGAATGTGTCAATGGGATTTTATGGATATAGGAACATGTACTCTGCAGATAAAGACAAATTGCCTGCCTCTCTTCCTATTTGAATAGACTTTATTTCCTTCTCTTTCCTGATTGCCGTGGCCAGAACTTCCAATACTATGTGAGTAAGAGTGGGGAGAGAGGGCATCCTCATCTTGTGCCGGTTTTCAAGGAGAGTACTTCCAGCTTTTGCCCATTGGGTATGATATTCCCTGTGGGTTTGTCATAAATGGCTCTTATTATTTTGAAGTATGTTCCTTCAATACCTAGTTTATTGAGAGTTTTTAACATGAAGGAATGTTGAATTTTATCAAAGGCCTTTCCTGTGTCTATTGAAATAATCATGTGGTTTTTGTCTTTAGTTCTGTTTATGTGATGATTTACCGATTTGCATATGCTGAACCAGCCTTTCATCCAGGGGATACAGCTTACTTGATCATAGTGGATAAGCTTTTTGTTGTGCTGCTGGATTCAGTTTGTCAGTATTTTATGGAGAATTTTTGCATTGATTTTCATCAGGGATATTTGCCTGAAGGTTTTTTGTTGTTGTTGCATCTCTGCCAGGTTTTGGTATCAAGAAATGTTGGCCTCATAGAATGCATTATGGAGGAATTCCTCCTTTTCAATTGTTTGGAAGTTCCAGAAGAAATGGCACCAGATCCTGTTTGTATTTCTGGTAGAATTCAGCTGTAAATCCATCTGTTCCTGGGCTTTTTTTGGTTTGTAGGCTATTTATTACCACCTCAATTTCAGAACTTGCTATTGTCTATTCAGGAAATCAACTTTTTCCTGGTTCAGTCTTGGTGGGGTTTGTGTGTCCAGGAATTTATCCATTTCTTTTAGATTTTCTAGTTTATTTACATAAAAGTGTTTATAGTATTCTCTGATGGTTGTTTGTATTTCTGTGGGTTCAGTGGTGGTATATCTTTTATCATTTCTGATTGTATTTATTTGAATCTTCTCTATTTTCTTCTTTATTAGTCTATCTAGTGGTATATATTTATTTTATTGACTGTTTTCAAAACACCAGAACCTGGACTCATGGATTTTTTGAAGGGTCTTTCAGGTCTCTGTCTCCTTCAGTTTCATTCTGAGCTTGGATATTTCTTGTCTTCTATTAGCTATGTAGTTTGTTTGCTCTTGCTTCTCTAGTTCTTTTAGTTGTGATGTTAGGATGTCGATTTCAGATTTTTGTAGCTTTTTGATGTGGGCATTTAGTGCCATAAATTTCCCTGTTAACACTGCTTTAGCTGCATCCCAGAGATTCTGGTATTTTGTCTCTTTGTTCTCATTAGTTTCAAAGAACTTCTTGACTTCTGACTTAATTTCATTATTTACCCAGAAGTCATTCAGGAGCGAGTTGTTTAATTTCCATGTAGTTGTGTGGTTTTGAGTGAGTTTCTTAATCTTGAGTTCTAATTTGATTGTGCTATGTTCTGAGAGACTGTTTGTTATGATTTCATTTCTATTGCATTTGCTGAGGAGTGTTTTACTTCCTATCATGTGTTCAATTTTAGAGTAAGTGCCATGTGGCACTGAGAAAAATGTATATTCTCTTGTAATGGGGTGGAGATACTTATCAGGTCGATTTGACACAGAGCTCAGTTAAAATCCTGCATATCTTTGTTAATTTTCTCTCTTGATTATCTGTGTAATATTGACAGTGGGGTATTAAAGTCTCCCACTATTATTGTGTGGGCATCTAAGTCTCTTTGTTGGTCTATAAGAACTTGTTTTATGAATCTGCATGCTCCTGTATTGGTTGCATATGTATTTAGAATAGATAGCTCTTCTTGTTGAATTAAACCCTGTATCGTTATGAAATGCCCTTTTTTGTCATTTTTCACTTTTGTTGGTTTAAAGTTTATTTTGTCAGAAACTAGGTTGGCAACCCCTGTTGTTTTTCTGCTTCCCATTTTCTTGGTAAATTTTCCTCCATCATTTTGTTTTGAGGCTATATGTGTCTTTGCACATGAGATGGCTCTCTTAAATACAGCATAGAGACGAGCCTTCACTCCTTTTTTTTTTTTTTTTTTTTATTAAACTTTAAGTTCTAGGGTAGATGTGCACAGTGTGCAGGCTTGTTACATATATATATATATATATATGCCATGTTGGTGTGCTGCACCCATTCACTCGTCATTTCCATTAGGTATTTCTCCTAATGCTATTCCTCCCCACTCCCTCCACCCCACAACAGGCCCTGGTGTGTGATGTTCCCCACCTTGTGTCCAAGTGTTCTCATTGTTCAGTTCCCAGCTATGAGTGAGAACTTGCAGTGTTTGGTTTTCTATCCTTATGATAGTTTGCTCAGAATGATGGTTTCCAGCTTCATCCATGACCCTACAAAGGACATGAACTCATCCTTTTTTATGGCTGCATAGTATTCCATGGTGTATATGTGCCACATTTTCTTAATCCAGTCTATCACTGGAGGACATTTGGGTTGGTTTCAAGTCTTTACTATTGTGAATAGTGCTGCAATAAACATATGTGTGCATGTGTCTTTATAGCAGCATGATCTATAATCATTTGGGTATATACCCAGTAATGGGATGGCTGGGTCAAAGGGTATTTCTAGCTCTAGATCCTTGAGGAATTCCCCACTGTCTTCCACAATGGTCAAACTAGTTTACAGTCCCACCAACAGTGTAAAAGTGTTCCTATTTCTCCACATCCTCTCCAGCATCTGTTGTTTCCTAACTTTTTAATGATCGCCATTCTCACTGGTGTGAGATGGTATCATTGTGGTTTTGATTTGCATTTCTCTGATGGCCAATGATAATGAGCATTTTTTCATGTGTCTGTTGGCTGCATAAATGTCTTCTTTTGAGAAGTGTCTGTTTATACCCTTTGCCCACTTTTTGATGGGGTCGTTTGATTTTTTTTTTTTTTTTTGTAAATTTGTTTAAGTTCTTTGTAGATTCTGGATATTAGCCCTTTGTCAGATGGGTAGATTGTAAAAATTTTCTCCCATTCTGTAGGTTGACTGTTCACTGTCATGGTAGCTTCTATTGCTGTGCAGAAGCTCTTTACTTTAATTACATCCCATTTGTCTATTTTGGCTTTTGTTGCCATTGCTTTTGGTGTTTTAGTCATGAAGTCCTTGCCCATGCCTATGACCTGAATGGTATTGCCTAGGTTTTCTTCTAGGGTTTTTATGGTTTTAGGTCTAGCATTTAGGACTTTAATCCATCTTGAATTAATTTTTGTATAAGGGGTAAGGAAGTGATCCAGTTTCAGTTTTCTACATATGGCTAGCCAGTTTTCCCTGCACCATTTATTAAATAGGGAATCCTTTCCCCATTTCTTCTTTTTGTCAGGTTTGTCAAAGATCAGATGGTTGTAGATGTGTGGTATTACTTGTGAGGACTCTGTTCTGTTCCATTGGTCTATATCTCTGTTTTGGTACCAGTACCATGCTGTTTTGGTTACTGTAGCCTTGTAGTATAGTTGGAAGTCAGGTAGCATGATGCCTACAGCTTTGTTCTTTTGCCTTAGGATTATCTTGGCAATGCAGGCTCTTTTTTGGTTCCATATGAACTTTAAAGTAGTTTTTTCCAATTCTGTGAAGAAAGTCATTGGTAGCTTGATGGGGATAGCATTGAATCTATAAATTACCTTGGGCAATATGATCATTTTCACAATATAGATTCTTCATATCTATGAGCATGGAGTGTTCTTCCATTTCTTTGTTTCCTGCTGTATTTTGTTGAGCAGTGGTTTGTAGTTCTCCTTGAAGAGGTCCTTCACATCTCTTGTAAGTGGGATTCCTAGGTATTTTATTCTCTTTGAAGCAATACAAACTACCATCAGAGAATACTATAAACACCTCTATGCAAATCAACTAGAAAATCTAGAAGAAATGGATAAATTCCTGGAGACATACACCCTCCCAAGACTAAACCAGGAAGAAGTTGAATCCCTGAATAGACCAATAACAGGCTCTGAAATTGAGACAATAATTAATAGCCTACCAACCAAAAAAAGTCCAGGACCAGACAGATTCACAGCTGAATTCTGCCAGAGGTACAAAGAGGAGCTGCTACCATTCTTTCTGAAACTATTCCAATCAATTGAAAACAAGGGAATCCTCCCTAACTCATTTCATGAGTCTTCACTCTTTATCTAAGTTGTCATTCTGTGTCCTTTAATTAGGGCATTTAGCCCATTTACATTTAAAGTTAATATTGTTATATGTGAATTTGATCCTATCATCATGATGATAGCTGGTTAATTTTGCAGAGCAGCAAAATTTGTTAATGTAGTTGTTTCATAGTGTTGGTCTGTGTACTTCAGTGTGCTTTTGTAGTGACTTGTAATGGTTTTTCCTTTCCATGTTTAGTGCTTCCTTCAGGAGTTCTTGCAAGATAGGCCTGGTGGTCACAAAATCCATCAGCATTTGCTTATCTGAAAAGAATTTTATTTATTTTTTATTTATTAAGTTTAGTTTGACCAGATATGAAATCCTGAGTTGGAAATTCTTTCCTTTAAAAATGTTAAATATTGGTCCCCAATACCTTCTGACTTGTAGGATTTCCACTCAGAGGTCTGGTGTTAGTCTGATGAGCTTCCTTTTGTAGGTGACCTGACCTTTCCCTCTGGCTGCCCTCAACATTTTTTCCTTCATTTCAACCTTGGAGAATCTGATGATTATGTGACTTAGGGTTGAACTTCTCATGGAGTATCTTATTGGGCTTCTCTGGATTTCCTGAATTTGTTTTTTTTTTTTTTTTTTTTGAGGCGGAGTCTCGCTCTGTCGCCCGGACTGGAGTGCAGTGGCCGGATCTCAGCTCACTGCAAGCTCTGCCTCCCGGGTTTTATGCCATTCTCCTGCCTCAGCCTCCGGAGTAGCTGGGACTACAGGCGCCCGCCACCTCGCCCGGCTAGTTTTTTTGTATTTTTTTAGTAGAGACGGGGTTTCACCGTGTTAGCCAGGATGGTCTCGATCTCCTGACCTCGTGATCCACCCGTCTCGGCCTCCCAAAGTGCTGGGATTACAGGCTTGAGCCACCGCGCCCGGCCGGATTTCCTGAATTTGAATGTTGACCTGTCTTGCTAGGTTGGGGAAATTCTCCTGGATGATATCCTGAAGTGTGTGTTTCCAACTTGGTTCCGTTTCCATTCTCGCCATCTCTTTCAGTACTCCAATCAGTCATAGGTTCAGTCTTTTTACATAGTCCCAAAGTTCTCAGAAGTTTAGTTTGTTTCTTTTCATTTGTTTTTGTCTAATGTTGTCTGCCTGCCTTACTTCAGCAAGATTCAAGATAGTCTTCAAGCTCTGATATTCCTTCTTCCACTTGGTCGATTCAACTATTGATACATGTGTTTGCATCATGAAGTTCTCCTGCTGTGTTTTTCAGCTCCATCAGATGATTTATGTTCTTCTCTAAACTGGATAGTCTGGTTAACAGCTTTTGTAATCTATTGTCATGGTTCTTAGCTTCTTTGCATTGGGTTAGAACACAATCTTTTGGCTCAGCAAAGTTCATTATTACCCATTTTTTGAAGCCCAATTCTGTCCATTCACCCATCTCAGCTTCAGCCCAGTTCTCTACCCTTGCTGGAGAGGTGTTGTGATCACTTGGAGAAGAAGGATCATTCTGGCTTTTTGATTTTTCAGCATTTTTGCATTGTTTTTGCCTCATCTTTGTGAATTTATCTGCCTTTTATCTTTGAGGCTGTTGGCCTTTGGATGGGGTTTCTGCAGGGTCTTTTTTGTTGATGTTGTTACTGTTGTTGCTTTCTGTTAGTTTGTTTTCATTGAAACAGTCAAGTCCTTCTCCTGAATATCTGCTGCAGTTTGCTGAGGATTCACTCCAGACCCTGTTCACTGGGTATCACCAATGGAGGTTGCAAAACAACAAAGATGGCTTCCTGCTTTTTCCCCTGGAAGTTTCTCCCAGAGGGGCATCGATCTGATGTCAGCCAAAACTCTCCTGTATGAGGTGTCTGGTGACCACTGTTGTGAGCTCTCACCGTGTCAGGAGGCACAGGATCAGGGACCCACTTAAGGAAACAGTCTGGCTGCCTGTTGGTGGAGTGAGTGCACTGCCCTGGGGAAATCTCCCTTGTCCAGATTGCCTGGACTTTTCAGAGCCAGCAGGCAGGAAAGATTAAGTCCACTGAACCTGAGACTGTGGCTGCCCCTCCCGTCAGGTGCTCTGTCCCAGGGTGATGAGAGTACTATCTCTAAACCCCTGGATGGAGTTGCTGAAATTCTTTCAGAGAAGTCTTGCTTGGTGAGGAGGGAGGAACCTGGGTCCCACCTAAAAAAGCAGTCTGGCCAAGTTCTGCCACAGCTATTGTGCTGTGCTGTGGGAAATTCCACCCAGTCCAAACTGCTCACGTCACACTAGCAGGGGAAAATTGCAGACTAGAGTTGCAGTAATAGCAGTCACCCCTGTCCCCAGTAATTCAGTCTTCTTAGGCAGATTCAGGGCTTCTCTGCTGGCCAATGGGGATTCCAAGTCAGTGGATCCTAGCTTTCCAGGTTCCATGGGATTGGGATCCACTGAGAAAGGCCACTTGGCTCCCTGGTTTCAGCACCCTTCCCAGAAGTGTGGATGGATTTCCTGCCTCACTGGAGTTCCAGGAGCCACTGGAATATGCAAAAAATCCTGCAGCTCAGTGCCTGCCCTAGCAGCCACAGACTTGAGTGGCCATGGTAGGTCTGCAGAGCTTTGTGCTTGGGACCCAGGGCCCTGGTGATGTGGGCTCACAAGGAAATCTCCTGATCCACAGGTTGCAAAAATCCATGGGAAAAGTGTAATTCCCTGAGCAGGTAGCACAATCCCTCACTGCCTCCCTTGGCTAGGGACGGGAGGTCCCATTGCCCTCTGCAGTTCCTAGGTGAACCATACTGAATTTTCTTGCTCTCTGTGAGTTGAACCAATCACCTAGTAAGTCCCATTGAAAGAATCTGGGTACCCCAATTAAAAATGCAGAATTCACTTGCCATTTATGTTTGTCTTAGTGGGAGCTGCAGACTGGAGCTGTTTCTACTCAGCTATCTTGGCCCCTCCCTTCTTTTTATTTTCTTATAGTTTCTGTCTTGAAATATATTTAGTCTGATTTAAGTATAGTGACTCCTGCTTTTTCTTGGTTTCCATGAGTATGAAATATCTTTTTCCATCTCTTTACTTTCAGTCAATGTGTTTCTTTATAGGCAAAGTGTGTTTCTTGTACGCAACAGATCAATGGGTCTTGTTTTTTCATCCATTCATGCAGTCTATGTGTTTTGATAGGAGAGTTTATTTTATGTACATTCAATATTATTATTTATAAGTAAGGACTTATTTCTACCATTTCATTATTTGTTTTTTTTTTTTTCTTTTTTTTTGTCTTCTTTGATTCTTTCTTTTCTGTCTTCCTTTAGTGAAGGTGATTTCCTCTGGTGATATAATTTAATTTTTATTTTAACTTTTTTGTATCTGTTGCATTTTTTTTGGTTTAAAGTTGCCATGAGGCTTGTAAATACCACCTTGTTACCAATTATTTTAACCTGGTAAAAATTTACTACTGCATAAACAAGCAAAAAGAAAACTAATAAAAACTATATGCCTTAATTTTGTTCACTGACTTTCTAAGTTTTATTTTTGTTTCTATTTACATCTTATTTTACCAAGCATGTCTTGGAAAGTAGTTTGTTTTTGATTCTTTCATAATTTAGTCTTTCTACTTAGGGTAAGAGAGGTTTACACACCACAATTTTGGTGTTATTCTGTGTTTTTCTGTGTCATTCTATGACCAGTGAATTTTCTACGTTCAGATGATTATTTATTTCTCATTAATGTCCTTTTCTTTCTGGATGAGTATTCTCTTTAGCATTTCTTGTAGGAGAGATTTGAAGTTGATGAAATCACTCAGCTTTTGCTTTTCTGGGGAAGAATTTGTTTTTCTTGCACGTATGAGGAACATTTTCTTAGGATATACTATTCTAGGGTAAATGTTTTATGCTTCAGCACTTTAAATATGTCATGCCACTCTCTCCTGGCCCATAACGCTTTCACCAAAAAGTCTGCCAGATGTATTGCAGCTCCATTGTATGTTATTTGTTTCTTTTCTCTTGCTGCTTTTAGCAACTATTCTTTATCCTTAACCTTTGGGTGTTTGATTATTAAATGCCTTGAAGTAGTTTTCTTTGTGTTAAATCTGTGTGTTGCTCTGTAACCTTATCTTACTTGGAAATTGATATCTTTCTCTATATTTGGGAAGCTCTCTGTTATTCCCTTCAATAATCTTTCCACCCCTACATCTTTCTCTACCTCTTCTTTAAGGCCATTAACTTAGATTTATATTTTTGATGCTATTTTCTAGATTCTGCAGGTGTGCTTCATTGCTTTTTATTCTTTTTTACTTTATCTCCTCTTTGTATTTTAAAATAGCCTGTTTTCAAGTTCTTTTGTGGCAATGTAGAACCATTATAGGATTGTGCAATGAGAGTTAACATAATACTCCATAAAGGCAGAGATTGTTACCTGTTTTGTTCCCTGCTGTGTGTTCAACATGTAAAAATGTAGAAAAGTACCAGGCACATAATAGATTCCCAAATGAGCATTTGTTATATAAATAATAGAAACAGTTGTTATGCAGCATTGGTCAAAATGCAGGAACAAAATAAACTCAAGACCAGTTAGAAAGGTATTTTAATCTTCCTTTTATCAGGCTGTAGATTACCACTCCACTTTTATTTAAACTACTGTGGAATTGCTTTTAGGATGTTTTTGGAGGAAACTGTATATTCATATGCTTGAACCAGTGAAACTAGCTAACAAAGATATTTTCTTTCTATAAATGTTGGTAGTAGTTGTTCGTCATTTAAGTAATTATAATAGGAGAAAGTAATATTGGCCACATGTCTTCACCAAGTAGAATTAATAAGAGACCTTAATGAAAAAAGTTAATGTTATCCCCTAATTATCCTCTAATTATGCCTGAGATTGAATGATTCATTATAACTCCACCCCACCGTGTGTGTGTGTGTGTGTGTGCGTGTGTGTGTGTGTGTTTGTTTAAAAACCTATGAGGTTACTTAGGGATAAAGATATTCTATTTGATTGAATTTTCTGCATAGTTAATATTAAATTGCACAAGTTTGTTGCAACTGTTATTGATGGTTATAGCAGCAAACAGTTACTGTTTACTTTCCATCAAATTATGTTCTAAGATATTTTCACGAATTTTTTTAGTCTTGTGGAAACATAAGGCAGATTATTTGTTTTATCTATAAGGAAACAGAATAACCAACATGCTCTGATTCCAGAGCCCATACTCTTTTAACATTTAACTCATACTAACACTTTCCTTCTTTGGTAAACATGGTATACTACAATGGTAACTTTAAACTATATCCTTCATACTTTTTAGTGTTAAAATTCCCTTTCAGGAAATTATAACAAATTTTAGTCTGATTTTAAAAATATTATTTGCAAAAAAGTTAGCAGTTTTGTGTGTTCTGAAACTTTTTTGGACATTTTCTTCTCTATGAAATCTAAAAGTTTGAGAGTTACCATAAAATGGCAAATCTCCCCTATTAATTAATAATCTTATAAAATGTAGAACCATTTCTATGAATATAAATGAGCAACATACAGATTTAGAGATATAAGAAAAATCAAGTTAATTTAGAAAAGGTTTTTTCTTAAAAAAAGAAAAATTCCTCTGTTTTAGAGGGTTCTTTGTATATCTTTTAGAGCAGGAATCAGTTCTCTTTGACAGAGCCACACTTTGAAACTATACTTACAGTTCCTGTTAAGACCATTGGTGATAGACAGGTTAGATAACTTTATTATTTTGCATAATTAAATGTTGATATTACTTTGATTAATAAAAGTGCATTAAGCAAAGCAATTTATGATTATCTCTTCCAACAAGTTCTCCTTTCTCAAATAATGTAATAATATTCCAGCAATTTCGAAGTATAAATTACAACTTTTTGATACTCTTTACTGATGAAATATGGTGCTTTTAGAGGTTCGATCATAGGTACAATATTAGGTGCATATTGGGATTCTGAAAGTCTTAGGATGACATGTAGGTAAGTTAAAATACAGCTTGCTGTAAATGTTCATTGTCTGCCTTTGTTTTTGTTTGTTTTCTTTTACGTTAGTAATGGGTGAAATTACTGGTGGAAACATTTTGAACATTTTGTGGTTTGAGAAATTTTTTTTTTTCCATTTTCGTAGGCCCTGAAACCTTAGTTTTTCAATTAAATCATTTATCTTAAGATAGTACATTCCATCCTTCCACTTAACTCAATGAGACCAACATCTCATATTTCAAAGTTTTTGCATCTCATCACACATCCTTTTTGTATAAGAAGCACTATTACATTGGAAGAAATTTGTAAACACCCCGACTAATTACTGTAATTAATTTTTTGGTCTTAAGCCAAATAATCTAGAGCTCATACAAGCTATATGACTCTTTATGATTTTAAGATTAAAATAAAAGCTTGATTCTTTATAGTCATCTGCTCTTTCACATGCATTTCTTTTATCTCATCTTTATCACATTTCTCTTTTCTAGGGCTTACTTCTGAGTTCCATCTTGGTTTGTTTTCCAGAGGTCAGTCCAAGTTCTATCTAGAATCTCTTAATCCCTGAAGTACCAAGCACTTTCTTTGTGGTCTCTTGTTTTTAATCTCTGTTAAAAATGAATAATATTCCCTAAAAGCTGAAGCAATAAATAAGTAAATCCAACTCACTGGTATCTCTTAGAATTTTTCTCTCTCTCTCTTTTTTTAAATTCAAACCACAGGACTTTGAAACGCATTCTTACAAAGTTTCTCCCCTCACTCTGGAAACTCCAGGTTTTTATTATGGCTGCTCCCAGCAGCCATTTCAACTTCAAGATCCAGCTAGTCATCAAGTACTGTGTTATTGGTCTTAGCAACAGGGAAGCAAATAAAACTTTGTAACTCAAGAAAATTGAGATTTCTCTCCACTTTCTATAGATTAGCTCATGTTTTGTGCCTCCCTCTCTCAAAGAAAGGTCAGTCATATGTGTTGTATTTTTTAAGTCTGTGGAAGATCCACCTAAGTTTCCCAGAACTGTAATAATAACTAAGATATTAGAGTTATTATTTGAGTAAGTTAGGATGAATAGTTACATAAGATGTTCCTATACAAGTGACTCTTATTCCAGGCAGAAGGGCGAAAGGATACTTATGACAAAGATTGGAAGCTGTGCCAAAATTTCAAGGATTTCTAAATTCAGGCACAGCTGGTAGAAATTGAAGGGGTTGTACAATACAGAGCCCTGCTCATACTAGGAAGTCCCTATAAGGTGTGAGGAATGTGAGAACTTATGTCACTGGAGAAGCAACTGCAGGGCTCTATATACTGTAAATCACAGCAAGAATTGAGACAAAGTGTAGTATGGTGTCGTGGGAAGTATCATACTGGTTTACTTTCTAAATACTCAGTGAAGCAGATCTTATCAATAGTTTATAAAACCAAGCCATGCAATCTCTGAAGGGTCTAGGAATGAGAGTGGAAGCTTTTGACAGCAGAACAGGCTATTAATTGAAGTGAAAGAATTATTGGAGGGATACCATGGCAGTTGCCATTGGTAGTCTTGAAATTATGGGCAATTTGTTATGCTTGTCATTCAGGGTGAAACTTCATTAATTTCAGTTTCAGGAACATCAATTGTTTAGGTCCATCAAATATCCACTAGAAAGAATATGAAAATAAGGATTATATTATACAAAATGATACACATTTTTTGAAAACGTTTTAACATGGTCTTGGTGTGGAAAGGCAAACTTATTTCCTGTATCATCTGGTTTAGCTAGTTTGCCCACCAGTGTAAAATACCTGTCAGGATATAGTATATTGTGAGTTATATTTGTTTCTGTTTTAAAGAGATAAACTTGGGTATTTGGACAAGGGATTTTATAAAATCAAAGTTATTGTTTAATTTTAGAAATGATATTTTATTGAAAGCCAAAGGCCTTCTGAAAATCAAATGTGTTCTCTCTAGGCTTTGTTTATTTATTTTTAATCAAATGCTTATGCACCTGAATCTTTAAAATACAATGGGAAAAATGATTTTAAAAAAAGAATTGCTTTTTTATCAAAATGTAAAGGGATAATTTGATCTATTAATTGGATTTAGAATACATAACTGGAACTTAAGATGGAATTATTTAAGGTCAGTCACAACTTTGAAAATGTGCAGTATTCAATAGGTATAATAAATAAATTTATAATATCCAGTGAATATTTCATTATACTGCCGCTTATTAAATTGCAAAAAATATTGACACTAAATACATATTAATAAATCATTATATTTATATAAGTATACTTTCAGATAGAAAACATTATGAAACATTATTGCTATGGTCTGAAAGCGTCCCAGCCTCCAAATTCATATGTTGAAAATTAATCCCTGTTTTAATAGCAGTAAGAGGTAGAGACCTTTAAGAAATGACTAGGACAAACCCTCATGAATGGGATTGGAACCCCTATAAGAGAAGCCAAAAGAAGCTTGTTTGGCCCTTGCACTATGTAAGAAATTAGCAAGAAGACACCATCTTTGGAGAAGAGAGTAAGCCCCCACCAGACACAGAATCAGCTGACCTTGGACAGCCCAGCCTCTAGAACTGTAAGCAATACATTTCTGTTGTTTATGAATTACCCAGTCTAAGATACTTTGTTATAGGAGCCCTAATGAATTAAGACAGTTATCTAATGCTGAATCCGAAGCAGCTTCTAATAGAAAGGCAAAGAGCTCAGAATAGTGTGAGTCAAGTTCAAATTATTTTCAAGTACTTCATCAAATTTCTAGTTATTATATATTTGTAGTACAAGAAGTTTCACAAAATGAGAAAGCTATCTTTGCATTTTCTATTTTTTATACAATGAATCATCTCTTGACTTAGGTTTTTATCAACTGATAGCCTTAACTTCATTGCCACATAAGATGATGGAAGAAATGATTTATTACATTCTGTCATTCTTTCTAGAGAAGAATAATCTCCTTTCTCAGTATTAAAGTGACTTTCAGGCAAATCAATCAACCATAGATGGTGTCATAAGACTGTCTTCTGATGTTAATAAAGCATTCTGTAATAAGGAGTTTTTATGTGTTGTATCTATAGACAGTGATAGAAATTATAAGAGACTGCTTAAAAAAGGACTAGAGTGCCTGCAATTTCTGAGAGCATTACACTTCAAAATACTTAGCTGTAGGGTCTGTTTTTGTAAATAACAAATACTTCAATATGCCATCATGCATTTTACTTATATTGATTTTAGAAAATGACATAAGATTTACAAGTATTTATCCTTTGTGTTTCAAAAAATCCACCTATACTCTTTACATTTCATTAAAAGTGAACACTTGCATTTGAAAAGTATGAAGATGAAATGATTCTATGCTGTATCTTTGGCATTCTCTTATAGATAATCAAATATATTTATTTATTTGTATGCTTCTTTTTAAAACATACTTACGCAAGACTGATATCATTTATATGAAGAGAAATAAAAATACAGTAAGAAATCACTCCATCTTATTACTTATCTCATTCAAAACACTTTTAAATAATTTTATGGAATATTTGATGGTAGAAATGTAAAAAAGTTGAAGTGGAAAAACTCACAGTATACCACTTTCCAGAGAAATGCCAAACTTTATTTCAAATGTAGATACTTTTCTGGTTAGACATCCAATGAAGTTAGCAATTTCAATTATCTATGAATACTGTAAGTACAATTGTAATTCCTTGCCTCCATATTGCCAGTGAAAAAGAAAAAATAACGTTTACTAGGGAATTGGAATATTTAGGAGTATGACTGAATAATGAATTATCTTATGGTCATCATATTCAGTTTGGTGATTGAACAGTGCATGTTTTAACAGTGTAGAAATAGAAGCATCGATAATCTTTTAGGAAATGTATAAGGAAATTATTTTTCTATTATCTGGAACTCTAATAATAGTTATTTGAGTATATGTGTCAAACACTTAATTCTGCAAGCTGAAATTTGATAGATATATTTGATGTTATTCAATATGTTGCCTAATAAGTTATTTTTATAGTTCAAAACTGAAGGGAGAGTCATTCTAATCCTTGATTCAAAACCTAATGAAAGGAGCTCAATTTGCAAAATGTTATCAAATAGAAGACATGAGCAATACCTCTTTTAGAATTTATAGGTATATTCTTTTGAACACAATGGCATCCATAAATGGCATAAAATATTGAGATTTAACATTTTTCTTTATTTGTTGATATCTGTGGTTTCATTACTAAAGTCAGATAGGAAAGTTCTGGAAAGTATCTGACTGCATCTTACTTATCAAATACAAATATGTATCTGTAAGAGAAATGTACCTACTAATGACCCAGATATAAACTTTACCTATTTTACAAGCTTAAGCAAACATGGTGAATGTGATGCTCTGTTTGGTACTATGAAATTTATGGATCATCCTATGGTGTGTTGTTTATTTATAGTTCACTAAGTTATTTTTCATTTTAGCTTGCTTCTCCCTTTGAATACCACAAATAGTATTCTCATCCTCAGAAAATCATCTGACAGCAGGTTTTTTTTTAAGTCAGCTAGGTTGTTGGACTACTTATCAGGATATACTCGTGAGTTTTTCATGTCCTTATGGCACCAAATTAGATTGCTAAAGTACAACCTTTACAATCTATCACTTTTGCAGATCTTTTAAGTGCCATTGATATCATCCTGGAAATTTCAATCACCACAGTGAGGATGGGCTTTGGGAATTATTGATGTCTATAATAGGGTAATATGTCAAGGCAACAATGTCATTTTTGTGTGGTTCCCAGTTTGTGTAGGTATTAAAGGAAATGAAATGGGAGATAAAGCAGTCAAAAAGGCTTTGTAAAATCATTCAGGAGTATCGAATATTTAATTATTTTAAAGATAACATAATTTATTACAAAACAAAGAACCAATGCCAAATGAGGACAAAAACAAAATGAGGTTAAACAGATTTACACAAATACAAAGAATTACAAATTTATGTCTTTTGTCAACCTGGTTAAAACATCAAGAAATATTCATTTTCTTATATCTAAATATTGTAAGTTCTTTCTGAAATTTTATTCAGTGTGCTGCCTTGCAGTCACATTTTGTTCTAATAAATCAGCACAAACATGTGATCAGAAAATATAGTTTTCTTTTCTCATAGTTGAAAATGTAATTGTGAGCTCCACATTAGAGTTCAATAGAATAAGTGGCAGTTATAAACAATAAAGAAGTCATAAATATAATTAAGAAGTGTCATTATGCTTACATAACTCTTAAGATATTATTGACTTAGAAATGCTATCATTGGAGCAATGCACACTTACTTACAAACTAGAAAAATTATCATATCGCTCTTTTGTTTCACTAAAATCCTAAAATTACTAGAAAGCAGTAAATTAAAAATAGAATACATAATGTGTTTTCTTTTTTTGTTATACTTCAAGTTCTAGGGTACATGTGTACAATGTGCAGGTTTGATATATAGGTATACATGTGTCACGGTGGTTTGCTGCACTCATCAACTCATCATTTACATTAAGTATTTCTCCTAATGCTATCCCTCCCCCAGCACACCATCCCCTAACAGGCCCCAGTGTGTGATGTTTCCTGCTATGTCCAACTGTTCTCATCGTTCAATTCCCACATATGAGTGAGAACATGTGGTGTTTGGTTTTCTGTCCTTGCGATAGTTTGCTGAGAATGATGATTTCCAGCTTCATCCATGTCCCTGCAACGGACATGAACTCATCCTTTTTATGACTGCATAGTATTCCACGGTGAATATGTGCCACATTTTCTTAATCCAGTCTATCATTGATGGACATTTGGGTTGGTTCCAAGTCTTTGCTCTTGTGAATAGTGCTGCAATAAACATACGTGTGCATGTGTCTTTACAGTAGCATGATTTATAATCCTTTGGGTATATACCCAATAATAGGATTGCTGGGTCAAATGGTAATGATAGTTTTAGATTCTTGAGGAATCACCACACGGTCTCACACAATCTTTGAACTAATATGCACTCCCACCAACAGTGTAAAAGCATTCCTATTTCTCCACATCCTCTCCAGCATCTGTTGTTTCCTGACTTTTTAATGATTGCCATTCTAACTGGTGTGAGATGGCCTCTCACTGTGGTTTTGATTTGCATTTCTCTGATGGCGAGTGGTGATGAGCATTTTTTCACATGTCTGTTGGCTGCATAAATGTCTCCTTTTGAAAAGTGTCGGTTCATATCCTTTGCCCACTCTTTGATGGGGTTGCTTGATTTTTTCTTGTAAATTTGTTTGAGTTCTTTGTAGATTCTAGATATTAGCCCTTTGTCAGATGGGTAGATTGCAAAAATTTTCTCCCATTCTGTAGGATGCCTGTTCACTGTCATGGTAGTTTCTTTTGCTGTGCAGAAGCTGTTTAGTTTTATTAGATCCAATTTGTCTATTTTGGCTTTTGTTGCCATTGCTTTTGGTGTTTTAGTCATGTTTGCCCATGCCTATGTCCTGAATGGTGTTGCCTAGGTTTTCTTCTAGTGATTTTATGGTTTTAGGTCTAACATTTAAGTCTTTAATCTATCTTGTGTTAATTTTTGTATAAGGTGTAAGGAAGGGATCCAGTTTCAACTTTCTACATATGGCTAGCCAGTTTTCCCAGAACCTGCCTCAGTCTCCCAAAGTGGTGAGACTACAGGTGTGAACCTCTGTGACCAACCAATGTCATCTCTTTTAGACTCCAACTATAAGTGAGATCACACAGTATTTGTTGTTCTCTGGCTTATGTATTTAACTTAGCATAATTCCTTTAAAGTTTATCCACAGTATTGCAAATGGAAGAATATTCACCTTTTTATGGCTGAATAATATTTCATTGTATTTCTATACACCACAATTTCTTAATCTGTTCATCTTTCAATAGACAAATAGGTTGTTTCCACATCTCGGATATTGTGAATAATGCTGCAATGAACATGGGAGTGTTGATACCTCTTCAAAATGCTAATTTTTATTTCAATTGGATACTTACTCAGAAATGGGATTTATGGTTCAAATGGTAGTTCTGTTCTAAAATTTTTGAGGAACCTCTCTCTATACTGGTTGTACCAATTTGCAATCTCTCCAACACTGCACAAGGGTACTCTTTTCACTGCATCCTGGCCAGTACTATTCTCTGTTTGGCAAGACAATTCTCTCTTGTCTGTTGAGTAAAAGTCATCCTAACATGTATAAGGTGATGTCTCACTATTGTTTTTATTTGAAATTTTCCTATGATTAGTGATATTTAGCATTTTGTATATGCTCATTGGCCATTTGTGTATCTTCTTTGGAGAAATGTACAATCAGATCCTTTGCTCATTTTTTAATTGGATTTTGTTTTTTGCTATTTAGTTTTATGAGTTTCTTATATATTATATTAGCCATCTATCAGATATATGGTTGGCAAATATTTTTTTCACTTCATATTTTCATTTTGTTTATTATTATTTTGTTCATTATTTCCTTTTATTTGCAGAAGCTTTTTTAATTTGATGTAGGCCCACTTACTTACTTTTGCTTATTTTTTTTGCTTTTGCTTTTGATGTTATATTTTTAAAAATCATTACACAAACTAATGTCAAGGAGCTTTTTCTCTGTGTTTCCTCTAGAAATTGTACAGTTTCAGGTCTTATATTTAAGCTGTGAATCTATGTCAAGTTAGTATTTGTGAGTGGTGTAAGATATGGACTAAATCTCAGTCTTTTGCATGTGCATATTCAGTTTTCCAAAGACCATTTATTGAAAAGATGGTAATTTCTCTATTATGTATTCTTAGCATTCATGTCAGTATTAGTTGACTGTGTACACACGAGTTTATTTCAAATCTGTTCCATTGATTTGGGTGCCCGTTTTAGGCCAGTGTCATTCTATTTTGATTGCTATAGTTTGAAATCATAAAGCATGATGCCTCTAGGTTTTTTTTTCAAGATTGTTTTGGCACTTCAAGGTCTTTTGTGGTTCTCTATGAATTTTAAGATTGATTTTTTCTATTCTTTGAAAAATGCCATTCTCTGTCATAATTCTGATAGGTATTATGTTGAATCTATAGATCACTTGGATAGCGTGGACTTTTTTACGATATTGGTTTTCCTCATCCATGAACACAGAATATTTTCATTTATTTATGTTTTCCTCAAATTATTTCATCAATGTCTTACATTTTTCAGTGTAAAGAGCTTTTACTTCCTTGGTTAAATTTATTCTTAATATTTTATTTTTTGGTGCTTTGTAAATGAGATTCATTTCTTTACTTCTTTTCCAGATAGTTTGTTGTTAATCTATACAAACCCAACTAATTTTGTATGTTGATTTTGTGTCTTACAACTTTACTAAATTTGTAATTAACGCTAACAATTTTTTGGTGGAGTCTTTAAGGTTATATGTGTGTGTGTGTGTGTGTGTGTTTGTGTGTGTGTGTTTGTGTGTGTGTGTGTATATATATATGTACTCATACATATGTACTCATGTCATCTGGAAACAGAGAATTTTACTTTTTGCTTTCTAATTCATATGACTTTTATTGTTTTTCTTGTCTAATCACTCTGGTTAGGACTTCCAATATTACGTTGAACAGAAGTCGTGAGAGTGGGTACCCTTGTCTTAATCCTGATCTTAAAGAAAAAGTGTTCAGCTTTTCACCATTGAGTATATGTTAACTGTGGGCTGATTACACATGGCTTTTATAATGTTAATGTTAAAGATTAAAACACTCTATATGAATTTTATTAAAATTTTCTCTCACTAAATGTCACGTTTCTCATCTGCCATTTTTAAAATTTTGTTTGTAAACTTTTTTCTTTTCATTTACATTCATAATATTTAAATTTTTATGAAGCCAAGTTGATCAACTTTTATTTTATGGCTCCTCTCTTTTATGCTTAGAAAAACCTTTTAAAATCCCTATCACATAAGGCCTATGTTTTCTTCCAAGATATTTTTTTTCTTGTAAAAAAAAAGTTAACTAATTCATTATGAATTCGTTTTGTTATGTGATATGATGCAAGGAACAAGCTCACCTCCCAGTGCTCACCACCACCATTATATCATTACCCTGATAATCAGCCATTTGCACCAACATTAAGTGAGCAAAAGTAGAAAAAAATACTTTAACAAACATAATGAGAAAATAACACACCATTTATCAAAATGTGTTTTTAAAGTATTAAAATTAAAACTGTGTAATTTAGCATGTAAATAGCATATAAAAATTAAAACACTGTATGAATTTTATTAAAATTTTCTCTTTAAATGTCACGTTTCTCATCTGCCGTTTTTTTCATTTTGTTTGTAATGCTATTTGAAATGCTATTGTTGTTGTATATTAATTGCTTATTTATTCTTCAGTCTATTTGATAGCTTCTTATTTCACTATCTACAAAGTAGTGATTCAGAGTTGAGCTTCTGGAGTCACACAGGCAATCGTGTACTAGATGTGTGCTTTTAGAGTTACTTAACCATTTTGTTTCTCAATATCTTTACTTATAAAACTGGGATAATAATGATAATGACTTCCTAGAATTAAGGTAGGATTAAGTGAGATAGTATATGTTGAGTGGTTTAAATGAATGGCCTGATATAGAATGAATAATCAATTGATTTCAGCAACCACTTTACCTATCCATTTATATGCTAAATTACACAGTTTTAATTAATATTTTAAAAACACATTCTGATAAATGGTGTGTTATTTTCTCATTATGTTTGTTAAAGTATTTTTGTCTCCCTTTGCCCACTTACTCTGCTTGATGAACTTAAATTATGATCATGTGTCTAAAAAGTCTCATCAATACATTATTTTGTTCATTAGAATTGAATGATATTTGTTATTTTTTTGCATAGTTTTATTTTTCAAGAATTAAATGTATTTCAGTAAAGGTTAATTGTTTCTTCATAGAAAGGCCTCACATTTCATTTTACAGTTACATTGCAGTGTTTTCTCTATTAAATTAGGATATGGGATCTTATTTTTTAAATTATGTTTTCTACTTATTTGAACGAGACAATAAAGAATGAAATCTTAGCTCTGTCGCTTTCTAGCTGTGTAAACTGGAGCCAATTACCCAACCTTCCTATGCTTTGTTCTCTCAGATGTATAATGACAGATATATCAGGACCTATACTATAGAATTATTATAAGGATGATTATGTAAATTTATTCAAATTATTATATTGATTTTTTTATCTGATTCTCTTGAATTTTCGCTGTAGTAATTATATTTACTGCCACAAATAAATGTGTTCCTCACTTCTCATGCTTGCGCATCTTATTTATTTTACATTCCATACATCAATACTAGAATGTTCATAATGTTTTCACTAATAATGTTAATGATTTAGACCTATGCCTTCTTCCTTTTAATATGGTCACAGTGAATCTTGATCATGTCTGTTCGAGAGAGATGTCTTTTATCATACAGAAAAAAAATGCTTCAATTTCTATTTTACTGTGGGTTTTTATCAGAAATTGATAGTTCATTTTCTCAAATACCATTTCAGCATTTAGAAGAAAATTGCATGTGTGCATGCATGTGTGTGCTACTGCATTTCCTCTATTAAGGAAAGCCATTATAATAACAGATTGCTTTTGAACCATCCTCACATTTATGGAGTAAATTATGTTTGATCATAGTGTAGGGTTATTTTAATGCACTCGTGAATTTCATTACTTAACAATTAAGGTTATTGTGTCCACCTCTATAAATCAATTTGCTTTTTAGATTTCATAATTGTACTTTCTTTATCAGGTTTTTGTATTAAGGTAGTATATTTGCCTCATAAATGAAATAGGAATTTTCCTTGTTTACCCTCTGGAAGAGACTAAAATACATGTGAATCATTAGCCCCTGTAGTTTTGAGGGAGCATACCTATAAAATCAACTGAATCTCAAATATTTTGCAGTAGTATTATTTTTTGACAAATTTTAACAATGTCTTTTGTTGTTACGTCTTTTATTTTTATGCAATTTGGGTGAAGAAAGCTTCTTATAAAATTCATGTACTAAATGTGAAACCTATTAAGCTAAGTTTATTCTTTGGATCCTTTTGAATACCCCCTATATCTATAGTTACAGCATCTCTCTAATTCTTAATATTGGCTGTCATGGATCCCCATCAGGGATAAAACATTAGACTACATTTTCAGTCTTGGTATGTTGGGATTTAGATGACCACCTTAAAATGCTGCTGAAAATATTAGGATCAGAGGTGCCAGAGTCTACTGACAAGATATGCCTTTCTCTTCCCCTACATCAACAGATGCATACATCTACATATGCCTTGGTGTGTTACTTAAATTTTTGTGAGCTGGCAGAAAGATACATAGCTAGAAATTAGGGCCTCGCCTTTTTCCTGAATCTTGATGTTCCAGTAGTGAAGGGGTGTGACCAGAAGGTAAAAGACATGTTTGTGTTCTGGGTTCCTGTTCTGTCCTCCTCTTTGTAGTTAGTTGCTGTCTGACAGGACTTGCCTTAGGTGATACAAGTTAATTCCATAAATAACAGCATGGCTACAAAAAGCTACTTTTTTTCTTATTATGTGTCCTCCCCTTAAAAGTTCTTTGAACTTTAATTACACTAGTATAATCAAAATAGGCATATTTCTACATGACATCAGTCTTCTGAATAA
Organism: Piliocolobus tephrosceles; assembly: GCF_002776525.5. Taxonomy (NCBI): domain Eukaryota; kingdom Metazoa; phylum Chordata; class Mammalia; order Primates; family Cercopithecidae; genus Piliocolobus; species Piliocolobus tephrosceles. The sequence goes on along the minus strand of NC_045445.1, from coordinate 66,614,758 downwards.
AGCCAAAGTACACAATACTGTAATGCATTTTCTGATATATTTATTCTCCTTGAGTTTGGGCCCTGCTACCAATTATGCACATTGTTTTTCTTCAGTGAAATAGATAATGTGAAAACCAGTGCTTTATTTCTTGCCGGAATTAATAATGGTTATTACAACGAGTGTTTCTATTACTTTTTAGTTTCTTCAAGCATATACAGATATCACGAAGGTGTAAAAAATTTAATATATTTAATAGAAATGTTGAAAATTTGTTCTATTATAATTTTCTCATATACTTTTTACAATATTAATTTATCAGAAAATGAAAATTTTTGCTAAGAGTAGCTTAGAATCGATTTCAGAAAAAAATGTTTTAATCAAAGAAAATGTTTTAGCGCACTCTAGTGGCCAACTGTGTAATTTAGCATAAAAGTCCTCCAGTGTATAACAAACTGACAGATTATGCATAAGAATAATTTATATTACTGTAAAAATATAACAATGTTTTCCAATAGATGAAGATATACTACAAACATGCATGCTTCGTAGCCTGCCATTATTTTCTATTTACTTTTGTGAGATTTATCTACCATTTAATAGTCTACTGAAGCATACTTTTAATCACATTTGATATTTTTTATATTTAAAAATAATCTGACAGTTCAAATTGTTTATCTTTATATTTCTGATATTGAAGGTACACATTAGTAGCTAATACTTGTGAAATGAGTGGAATTCTTTTTTAATACTGTTATTCCTTTCCCAAAGTCAGAAGTGACTACATTGCTGGTTAACTATGTTAAGTTCCTGGCATTAACCACATTGCAAGATTAAAGGCACAGTTCTCCAGAATTCCAAGTCTGACCAAAGCTTCTGGCCCTAGCTGCAAGCAATTATGTAATCACCCAACTTCCTGCATCCTGCATAGGCAAAAACAATTCACCAAGAACATGCTACCACAGTAAAGAAAGAGTTTAATTAATGTCAGGCTAGCCATGCAGAAGACTGAGATATTACTCAAGTCTCTCTCCCGGAGAACTCAGAGGCTAGGGTTTATATAAATAATTTGGTGGGCAGGGGGCTAGGGAATGGGCACTGCCAATTGCTTGGGAATGAAATGAGATTCTGGAACAGTCCTCATGTGCTGAGTCCACCTCTGGATATGGGTTGCATGACTGCTTGAGTCATGAGCCACAGGTCTGGGTGGAGTCAGTTGGTTGCCAGAATGCCAAAAGCTGAAGAATATCTCAGAAGACCAATCTTAGATTCCATAATAGTGATGTTATCTATGGGAGCAATTGAGGAAATCACAAAATTTTGAGACCTCTGACGACATAACTCCTGAGTATTAAGAGATTATAGAAACTCTGCCTACATTTAAGCAGAATTCAGACCTTTCCTAGAATTTGAATCTCCCGACCTTTTGTTAGTTTTACAAAGGCAGTTTCAGTCCCCAAAAAATTAGTTTTAGGGACAGACTAGTATCACTCTTGCTTTAAAGTTAAACTATAATCTAAATTCCTCCCGTGGTTAGCTTGGCATACACCCAGGAATGAGTGAAGACAACCAGTCTGTGAGGCTAAAAGCAAGATGGACCCAGCCATATTAGATTTCTCTCACTGTCACAACCTTTGAAAAGATGGTTTTAATTAGGGGACAATGACAAAGTTAAAGAAAGAGTTCACACAAAACTATCCTCACTTCTGACACCATGTATAAGTTTGGAGGTTTCCCAAAGCCATTCTCAGGTTTGATCATTCAATAGAAAGACTCACAGAACTCACTGAAAATTATTATACTCATAGTTACAGCTTACTAAGGGCAAGAGCACAGAAAATTCACCAAAGTAAGAGACACATCGGGCAGCATCTGGGAGGGCTTCACATGCAAATCTTCCATCGTTATCAGGATGTGTTACTTTCCTGTCATTAATGTGTAACGATACACACTGAATATGTCAACCACAAAGCACACCTAAACTTTGGTGTCCAGGAGTTTTATTGAGACTCCAGTAAGTAAGCATGATTGATTGATTAATCCTATGTTTGAAATTAGTCTCCAGCCTCTGTAATTTCTAGAGGTCTTGCTGTTATCACGTGGTTGGAGAGACCCATTATGAGTCACCTCATTCGCATAAACTATCAGGTATGGTTCAAGGGGACCCACATAAATAACAAAGGCATTCCTATCTCTTGCAAAGGCATTCCTATCTCTTGGGCTATTTTAAGTGTTTGGAGGTTGCCTCCCAGGTCCCAAAGACAAAGGCAAGCACTCTTTTTGGAAAAAGCCATAAAAGAAATAACAGAATTGAGAAAAACCAAGGAGAAGAATTGTTTGCTACCTCTAGAGAAGACACTTTCATGAATGAATTTCTTTATTGACACTTTCCACTAAATTTTTTTTATTCTAATAAAAATAGGATACATATGCAGAACGTGCAGGTTTATTATATAGGTATATGTGTGCCACGGTGGTTTGCTGCACCTATTGACCAGTCCTCTAGGCTGCCTCCCCTCACTCCCCACCCCCCAACACTCACTGGTGCGTGTTGTTACCCTCTCTGTGTCCTCACTGTTCAACTCCCACCTATGAGTGACAACATGCAGTTTTAGTTTTCTGTTCCTGTGTTAGATTGCTCAGGATGATGGCTTCCAGCTTCACCTAAGTCCCTGCAAAGGACATGATCTTAATCCTTTTAATGGCTGCATAGTATTCCATGATGTATATGTATAACATATTTTTTTATCCAGTCTATCATTGATGAACATTTGTCTTTGCTATTGTAAATGGTGATGCAATAAACATACATGCTTGCGCTTGTGTCTTTATAGTAGAATGATTTACATTCCTTTGGGTATATGTACAGTAATGAGATTGCTGGGTCAAATAGTATTTCTGGTTCTAGATCCTTGAGGAATCACCACACTGTCTTCCACAATGGTTGAACTAATTTACATTCCCATCAACAGCATATAAGCGCTCCTATTTCTCCACAGCCTCACCAGTATATGTTGTTTCCTGACTTTTTAATAACCACCATTCTGACTGGCATGAAATGATATCTCATTGTGGTTTTGATTTGCATTTATCTGATGATCAGTGATGTTGAGCCTTTTTCATATGTTTCTTAGCCACATAAATGTCTTCTTTTGAGAAGAGTCTGTTCATATACTTTGCCCACTTTTTGATGACTTTTTTTTTTCTTGTAAATTTGTTTAAGTTCCTTTTGAATTCTGGATATTAGACCTTTGTCAGATGAGTAGATTGCAAAAGTTCTCTCCCATTCTGTAGGTTGCCTGTTCACTCTGATGATAGTTTTCATTTGCTGTGCAGAAGCTCTTTAGTTTAATTAGATATCATTTGTCAGTTTTGGCTTTTGTTGCGATTTTGCTTTTGGTGTTTTTGTCATGAAGTCTTTGCCCATGCCTATGTACTGAATGGTATTGCCCAGGTTTTCTTCCATTGTTTTTACGGTTTTGGATTTTACATTAAAGTCTTTAATCCATCTTGAGTTAATTATTGTATAAGGTATAAGAAAGGGGTCCAGTTTCAGTTTTCTGCATATGGCTAGCCAGTTTCCTCAGCACCATTTACTGAATAGGATATCTTTCTCCTATTGCTTCTTTTTGTCAAGTTTGTTGAAGATCAGATGGTTGTAGATGTGTGGTGTTATTTCTGAAGTCCCTGTTCTGCTCCATTGGTCTATATGTCTGTTTTGGTATCAGCAGCATGCTGTTTTGGTTACTGTAGCTTTGTAGTATTATTTGAAGTCAGGTAGTGTGATGCCTCCAGCTTTATTCTTTTTGTTTAGAATTGTTTTGGCTATATGGGGTCTTCTTTGATTCCATATGAAATTTAAAATAGTTTATTTCTAATTCTGTGAAGAATGTCAATGATAGTTTAATGGGAATAGCATTGAATCTATAAATTACTTTGGTCAGTGTGACCATTTTCATGATATCGATCCTTCCTTTCAATGAGGATGGAATGTTTTTCCATTTGTTTGCATCCTCTTTTATTTCCTTCAGCAGTGATTTGCAGTTCTCCTCAAAGAGGTCCTTCACGTACCTTTTTAGCTGTATTCCTACATATTTTATTCTCTTTGTAGTGATTCTGAATGGGAGCTCATTCATGATTTGGCTCTTTGCATGTATATTGTTAATATAAAGGAATGCCTGTAATTTTCCGCACTGATTTTGTATCCTGAGACTTTGCTGAAGTTGCTTATCAGCTTAAGTAGTTTGGGGGCTGAGATGATGATGGGATTTTCTAAATATAAAATCATGTCATCTGCAAACAGAGAAAATTTGACTTCCTCTCTTCCTATTTGAATATCCTTTGTTTCTTTCTCTTGCCTGATTGCCCTGGCCAGAACTTCCAATACTATGTTGAATAAGAGTGGTGAGAGAGGGCATCCTTATTTTGTGCTGTTTTTCAAAGAGAATGCTTCCAGCTTTTGCCCATTCAATATGACATTGGCTGTGGGTTTGTCATAAGTAGCTCTTATTATTTTGAGATACATTCCATCAATACATAGCTTATTGAGAGTTTGTAACATGAAGGGATGTTGAACTTTATCAAAGGCCCTTTCTGCGTCTATTGAGATAATCGTGTGGTTTTTGTCTTTGGTTCTGTTTATGTGATGGATTACATTTATTGATTTGTGTATGTTGAACCAGCCTAGTATCCTAGGGATGAAGCTGACTTGACCGTGGTGGATAAGGTTTTTTGATGTGCTGTTGGATTCGGTTTGCCAGTATTTTATTGAGGATTTTCACATGATGTTCATCAGGGATATTGGCCTGAAATTTTCTTTCTTTTTTGTTGTGTCTCTGCCAGGTTTTGGTATCAAGATAATACTGGCCTCATAAAATGAGTTAGGGAAGAGTCCCTCTTTTCCTATTGTTTTGAATAGTTTAAGAAGGAATGGTACCAGCTCCTCTTTGTATTTCTGGTAAAATTTGACTGTGAATCTGTCTGGTCCTCGGCTTTTTTTGGTTGGTAGACTATTAATTACTTCCTCTATTTCAGAACTCGTTATTGGTATATTCAGGGATTTGACTTCTCCCTGGTTTAGTCTTGGGAGGGTGTATGTGTACAGGAATTTATCCATTTCTTCTAGATTTTCTAGTTTATTTATGGAGAGGTGTTTATAGTATTCTCTGATGGTAGTTTGTATTCCTGTGGGTCAGTAGTGATATCCCCTTTCTCATTTTTTATTATGTCTATTTGATTCTTCTCTCTTCTTTATTAGTCTAGCTAGTGGTCTATCTGTTTTGCTTTTTTTTTTTTTTTTTTTTTTTTTTTTTCAAAAAAACAGCTCCTGGATTCACTGATTTTTTTGGAGGATTTTTCCTGTCTCTATCTCCTTCAATTCTTCTCTGATCTTAGTTACTTCTTGTCTTCTGCTAGCTTTTGGATTAGTTTGTTCTTGCGTCTCTAGCTCTTTTAATTGTGATGTTAGGTTGTCAGTTTGAGATCTTTCAAGCTTTCTGATGTGAGCATTTAGTGCTGTAAATTTCCCTCTTAATATTGCTTTAGTTGTGTCCCAGAAATTCTGGAACAACCTGCTCCTGAGTGACTCCTGGGTAAATAATGAAATTAAAGCAAAATCAAGAATTTCTTTGAAACAAATGAGGACAGTTTCCAGTAATTTTCATGCCAATTTTGAAAAAAAATAATATTCTGGCCAGGCTAGTTTCATATTACTATAGTTTCCCTATGGAATACTGCCATATTAAGGAGTAGTTTTTGCTACTTATTTCTTTTGTTTTCAGCCTTCTTAAATTTGCATATAAGAATGTTCTCTAGTCATGCAAAGTCATGATCTCCAGCACTTTACCGAGGATTTCCATTTTCTGCAGGAATTTGTTATTTTGATAGAACTGGATCAAGTTCTAATAATAACAGTTATTAGCAATGTGATTTGGACAGTGTAAGTAACCTCTCTAAGATTAGTTTTCTCCTTTCCAAAGTACAAATAATAATAACAATCTCAGATGGTTGCTCTGACAATTAAATAAGATTGTATATGAGAAAACTTTATGTAGTCTCAGTATTATATAATCACCTGCACTAAAGTGAGTTGGATTCCGCCCAGTTAATAGGTCATACATCCAGACTGATGACACTTCACACACCTTGATAATTTGCAACGAAGTTTATTATTCACATCAGAAAATTGTACATAAAGCAAGGTAACTGCAAGCTGATCTGGCTATAACGGCAAGAACAATGAGCAGAGAGCTGGTTTGACTTTTGTAATGGTGAGAGAGTGGGGCTGGAGAGGAGTTCTCACATTCAGACTAGGGCTGTGAAGTTCAAATTTCCACAGGACCCAAAATCTCAAGAGGCATGCAGGTTTATTTCTCTATAGTGCCAGATATATGGTGTTTGGGCAGGGCAGGGTAGGAGCCTAAAGGCTGTGCAGTCAAATATCAAACATGGAGTCAGACTCTTCTTAACCATCAGACAAAACAGGTCTTCAATACATGTTAGTGCTGTCCTCATTCTCCCCATAAAAGTCATGAAAGTCTTCTTTTTCTTAATGACTATTCTTAGCTAAAATTATTAGAGGAAAAACTATGATCAAGATGATGTCCTAACTTTTTAACACACAATACAACATCATGATGATTTTAATTCTCTGCATGTTTCACATTTATTTCTCTCTACTGCCACCTTCCTCTTCACACTCTACATTCCAGCCATGGTCAACCATTTGTGGGCTCCTGAATATGCAAGCCTTCCTTGAGCCTTTACATGGGTTGTTTCCTAGCATGTGACTACTGGCTTCCTTTGCTTCATCAACTCTTAGTTATCCTTCAAAATTTATTTCGAGAGCAATCTCACTTATTCTTAAAGAGACCTCCCTTGAACCTGTTCTCATTTCTAATTCCATCCTCTCTGACACACACACACACTACCACACTATCTTGGGTAAAGGGCTGTAACGTGTATTTTTTTACCACTTGCAAATGCCATATATCAGGGATCCCTAAACCCCTGGTAGCAGTTGGTGACTGGGCCACACAGAGGGAGGTGGGAGGTGAACAGTGAGTTAGACAGCATTACCGCCTAAGCTCCGCCTCTTGTCAGATCAGTAGCTGCATTAGATTCTCATAGGAGCTCTGACAACACTATTGTGAACCACGCATGTGCAGGATCTCGGTTGCACACTCCTTATGAGAATCTAATGCCTGATGATCTGATGTGGAACAGATTCTTCCCAAAACCATCTCTGCCTTGGTTCGTGGAAAAATTATCTTCTACAAACTGGTCCCTGATGACAAAAAAGTTGGGGACTGCTGCCATATATAATAATTTATCATTTTTTCTCTATTTCCTGTACAAGATCATAATAACTTTAAGGGCTAAAAGTGCAACATATTTATCCTCATATCTCTGGCCTCAGCATACTGGCATGCATAGAGTGAGTACCCACTAAATGTTTCAATAAGTGTAATTGGATAAACTATACTATACAATTGTTTTAATGACATGTTACTCTTCTGAAAATTATTTTTATTTTAAAATGAGAAAAATTTTCCTCTTCATTAATTACACGTTGATAGAAGGAAATGCAATAGAATCAAGTTACATGAACAATTCATAGTGGACAGAATGTTGGTGATGTGGAGATAGCAATATGTTGTTGCCATTGCTGTTGCTGTTATTATTATTGTTTCATGATTTTTAGTATAGGATACAACTTTCTGGGACCTCTTCAGTCATGTTATAAGTGTGTACTGGGTTCTACATTTATCTACTTGTGGATGTGTAAGAGTTTTGATAATATAAGAAACTGAGGCTATTAGGAAACATCTATTAAACACATTTATGAGAAACTGGTCACTTTTTCCTATCTTTTAGCCAAATTTTAAAATATTTAGACTACATAATTAGAGAAGGAATAATAATCTGTGCATCATTTTGACATATATAAATTCCCAAAATAGGAAGATGCTATATATAAAGTAATGCAATCTGTTGTTTAGTTTAAGACTATCTCTTTAGTTTTGTTGTTCAACATCATTTTTAATTGGTGTGTTTTATTATATAAATTAATGTAATCAAAAAGTTTGAGCTAAATATTTGAATTTGTTTATGACTAGTCATTTATACTATGGGGGAAGAATTGAAATTTGAATAACTTATGAGCCTACAACTTATCATTTATATAGGATGATAGCTGAAAATCCATATTTTTTCTCAGTACATATTCCATGGGACAAAGGAGCAATATTACCTTGTGTGTAAATTGTGTTGACATTTGTTCACTATTAAGAGAAAAGTCCTAAGCATTACTAGAACTACTTTTTGTTACAGTGCATATGATTATTAAGAACCATAAACAGGACACATGAGTTGTCCTGCAAACTAGATATCTTTGTGTAAGCATAATATGTGGCACACTTAGACAAAAGTATACCCCATAAAAACAACTGATGATAACTTGGCCATAAGTATGACCAAGAGAGAAGACTCTTATTATCCTGTATGGATTTCTTTTTTTCTGTGTGACAGTGGATTTTTTAAAATAAACTGTTCTACATAATTCTTGCAACATTCTGTTTTGTTATGGGGTGATGAGTCCTTACAGTATGGATATTTTAAAGTAGTTTTATTATGATAAAATTGAAATACAGTAAATTACACATATTTAAGGTATACAGTTTGATAATGTTTGACCCATACAGTCATATGCCACATAAAAAAGTTCAGTTAGTGATTGAACACATATACAATGGTGGCCCCATAAGATTTCAATGGACCTAAAATGTCCTTATTGCCTAGTGACATCGTAGACTTTGTAACATCACAATACAATGAAAAAATCACATTTTTGTGGTGATGTTAGCGAAATCAAACTTATTGTGTTGCCAGGTGTACAAAAGTTATATCACATACAATTACACACAGTACACAATATTTGATGATTGCATTAGTATGCTTTCACACTGTTATAAAGAACTACCGGAGAATGGGTAATTTATAAAGAAAATATATTTAATTGACTCACATGTCTGCGTGGCTGGGGAGGCCTCAGGAAACTTACAATCATAACAGAAGGTGAAGGAGAAGCAAGCACCTTCTTCACAAAGCGGAAGAAGAGAGCGGGGGAAGTGTCACACTTTTAAGCCATCAGAACTTGTGAGAACTCACTCACTATCACAAGAACAGCAATGGGGAATGCGCCCCCATGATCTGATCTCTTCCCTCCAGGTCCCAGTCTTGACACACGGGGATTACAATTCAACATGCGATTTGGTTGGGGACACAGAAACAAACAATATCATTCTGCCCCTGACCCCTCCCAAATCTCATGTCCTTCTCACATTTTAAAATACAATTATCCCTTCTCAACAGTAACCCAAAGGCTTAACTCATTCCAGCATTAACTCAAAAGTCCAAGTCCAACGTCTCATCTGAGATAAGGTAAGTTCCTTCGGCTTATGAGCCTGTAAAATAAAAAGTAAGTTAGTTACTTCCAAGATACAACGGGAATACCGGCATTCGGTAAATGCTCTCATTTCAAATGGCAGAAATTGGCCAAAACCAAGGGGCTACAGGCCCCCATGTAAGTCTGAAACCCAGCGGGACAGTGGTTAAATCTGAAAGCTCCAAAATAGTCTCCTTTGACTCCAAGTCTGGCATCAAGGGCATGCTGATGCAAGGGGTGGGCTCCCAAGGCCTAGGGCAGCTCCCCTTCTGTGGTTCTGCAGGATACAGCCCCCATGGCTGCTTTCACAGGCTGGCGTTGAGTGCCTATAGCTTTTCCAGGCTCATGGTGCAAGCTGTTGGTCAATCTACCATTCTGGAGGCTGGAGGACAGTAGCCTTCTTCTCACAGCTCCACTAGGCAGCGTCCCAGTGGAGACTCTGTGTGGGGGTTCCAACCTCACCTTTCCCCTCCACACTGACCTACTAGAAGCTTTTCATGAAGGCTCTGCCCCTGCAGCAGACTTCTACCTAGACATGCAGGTGTTTTCAGACATCTTCTGATATCTTGGTGAAGGTTTTTAAACTCTTGCCTTCTGTGCACTGTCAGGCCCCACACCACGTTGAAACCACCAAGGCTTGGGGCTTGCATCCTCTGAAAGAATGGCTCAATCTGTATCTTGGCCCCTTTTAGCCATGGCTGGAGTTAGAGAGGCTGGAATGCAGAACATCACGTCCTGAGGCTGTACAGAACAGTAAAGCCCTGGGCCTAGCCCACAAAACAAGTTTTTTAAATCCCAGGTTTCTAGGCCTGTGATGAGAGGGGCTGTCATAAACGTCTCTGACATGCCCTGGAGACATTTTCCCCCTTGTCTTGGCTATTAATATTCAGCTCCTCTTTACTTATGCAAATTTCTATAACAGGCTTGAATTTCTCTCTGAGAAATGTTGTTTTTTTCTTTTCTACCACATGGCTGGGCTGCAAATTTTCCAAACTTGTGTGCTCTGCTTCCTTTTTAAATGAAAGTTCTAATTTCAGAGCATCTTTTTATGAATCCATATGACTATATGTTCTTAGGAGCAGCCACTTCACATCTTGAATGCTTCGTTGCTTAGCAATTTCTTCTACCAGATGCCTTAAATCATCTCTCTCAAGCCCAAAGTTCCAGAGATTTCTGGGGCTGGGGAAAAACGCCATCAGTCTCTTTGCTATAGCATAGAAATAGTAAGTGACCTTTACTCCAGGTCCCAATAAGTTCCTCATCTCTATCTGAGAACACCTCAGCCTGGACTTCTTTGTCAATATCACTATCAGCATTTTAGTCATAACCAGTCAACAAGTCTCTAGGAAGTTTCAAACTTTCCCACATCTTTCTGTCTTCTGAGCCTTTCAAACTTTTCCAACCTTTGCCCATTACCCAGTTCCAAAGTCGCTTCCACATTTGCATGTATCTTTATAGCAGTACCCTACTTCTGGTAACAATTCTGTATATTAGTTCATTTTCACACTGTTATAAAGAACTAACTGAGGCTGGGTAATTTATAATGAAGAGATTTAATTGACTCAGTTGTGACTGGGGAAGCCTCAGGAATCTTACATTCATGGCAGAAGGTATAACAGAAGCAAGCACCTTCTTCACAAGGCAGCAGGGAAGGTATGGGGGGAAATCCCTTAATTTTAAAACATCAGATTTCATGAAAACTCACTCACTATCATGAGAACTGCATGGAGTACATCCGCCCCTGTGATCCAAGCACTTGTCACCCTGCCCCTCCCTTGACACATGGGGATTACAATTCGAAATGAGATGTGGGTGGGGACAAAGAGCCAAACCATATCAATGATTAAACAATTATGTTACTGGTTTATATATTTACTGAGTCATACTTTTTGTTGTTATTTTAGAATGTACTCCTACTACTTATTAAGAAAACAAAAGCTAACTGTAACACTTCTGGCAGGTCCTTCAGGAGTTATTCCAGAAGAAGACATTATTATCCTAGGAGATGACAGTTCACATTATTATCCCTCAAGACCCTCCAGTGGGAAAAGACGTGAAGCTAAAAGACAGTGATATTGATGTTCTTAACCCTATGTAGGCCAGGCTAATGTGTGTGATTGTGTTGCAGTTTTTAACAAAAAATAGTTTAAGAAGTAAAAAATAATTTAAAAATGTTTTAAATAGAAAAAAGCTTATAGAATAAGGATATAAAAATACTTTGTACACCTATACAACATGCTTGTGTTTTAAGCTAAATGTTATAAAATAGTAAACAAGCCTTTAAAAATCATTTATTATTGAAGAAAAATGTTTCTTTATAAATTTAATGTATCCTATGGGTACAGTGTTTATAAAATCTACAGTAGCATATGATAATTTCCTAGGCTTTCACATTCACTCACCACTCATTAACTCATCCAGAGCAACTTCCAGTCCCACAAGCTTCACGCAAGGTAAGTGCCTATAAAGGTACGCCATGTTTGATCTTTATCTTTTATACTGTATTGTTAGGAAACTTTTATATGTTTAGATATGTTTATATCAAAAATACTAACTATTGTGATACAAAAGCCTACAATATTCGGTGCAGTTACATGCTGTATAGATTTGTACCTTAGGAGCAATAGGCTATAATGTATATATGTGTACATGTGTATATATAGTCATATAGTAGGTAGTATGCCATTAGATTTTTGAAGTACACTCTATCAAGTCTGCACAATAATAACATTGCTAATGACACATTTCTTAGAACGTATTCCCATATTAAGTGATACATGACCATATATGCACCCATAAAACCATCACTACCATCAAGTGAGTGAACATCCCATCACCCGCAAAAGGCCCCTCGTGTCACTTTATAAGCCCTCACTCATGTCCCTCTCTGTACCACCTACCCCAGAAAAGCACTGAACTCCTTTCTCTCTTTGTAGGTTAGATTGTTATTTGGTAAAAATTGTTATGTAAAGGAAACCATACAATATGTACTCTATTTTGTCTGGCTTCTTTCCTTTGGCATAATTATTCTCAGATTAATCTATGTTGTTGGATGTTTGTATTTAATTTATTTTTATCCCTGAAGAGTATTCCACTGTGTGAATATGCAACAATATGTTTATCCATTTCCCTGCCAATGAATATGTAGATCAGTTCTAGATTTTGACTACTGTAAATAAAGTTATCATGAATATGCATGGACAAGTCTTTGTGCAGTCATATGTTATAATTTCTCTTGGGCAAACACCTACGAGTAGGATGATTGAGTCACAGGATAGATGAATGCTTCAATTTGTAAGAAACTTCCAAACTGCTTTCCTAAATGATTGTACCATTTTATGTTCCCACCATCAGTGTGTGAATGTTCAACTTGCTTTATAAAAGGATCACTTTTAAACTCAAGCTTCCACTGGGAAATTGTTTTTACAAACAAAAGGAGAGTGAAACTATTATTTATTTAGGATATGAATCCTGTTGTTGATTGGTTGAGTGTTCTATAAATGTTAATTGAATCCTGTTGTTGATGCTCTCGTTCAAGTCTGCTATAAACTTATTTATTTTTAATTTTGGTTCTATCAATTATTGAGAAAGGGTTATTGATATCTTTAACTATAAATGCTGGTTTGTCTATTTTCCTATGCAGTTTGTATCAGTTTTCTACTGTTGCCATAACATTACCACATACTTTAAAGGCTTTAGAAATAACACAAATGTGTTATCTCATTGTTCTGTATATCAGTATTCCAGTTTGGCTTGGCAAGTTTTTCTGCTCTAGGTTTCATAATGTGGAAATAAAGTTGTCAATCAAACAGGGCTCTCATTGGGAGGTTTTGGGAAAAAAAAAATCACCTCAAGGCCATTTAGTTTGGTGGGTAAATTTAATTCCTTGTGTTTGTATAACTAGGTTCCCAAATTTCTTGTGGGCTCTCTGCCAGGAACTATTTTTTTTTTTTTGTACCCAGAGACTATCAACATTCCTTCTTATGTTTTCCAGGCTACCCCCACCCTGACAATGGTAGATCAAGTCTCTCTCATAATTTCAACCTCTCCAAATTCCTTTTCTGTCTCATCTCTCAGGTTGGTTTTTCAGCTTTTTACACTGGTTCTAAGAGCTCACATAATTTCATTGAGCTCATCTGGATAATCTAATAATCTCCCCTTTTCAGCAGATTAATAATCTTAGTTTCATTTACAACATTACCTATATTAGTGTTTAGTTGATTAACCAAATGTTTACTAGGCCATCTGAAGCTTTCCCACAGCTCGTGGATATCCTCTTTGATTGACTTTTTGGTGTATGTTTAATCTTGAATAGTTTCACTGCTGTGTCTTCAAGTTCACCAATCTTTCTTTGGCAATGTTAAATCTAATGTAATTTTCATGTTACCAATTCTGATTTTTACCTGTAAAAGTTAGATTCTGGTCTTTTTCTATTTTCCAGGTGTTCATGTATTCTGCCATTCTTGAGTTGTTATAAAGAAATACCTGAGGCTAGATAATTTATAAAGAAAAGATGTTTAATTGTCTCACAGTTTTGCAGGCTGTACAGGGAGCATACTGCTGACATATGCTTCTGGAGAGGGCTTCAGGAAACTTACAATCATGGCAGAAGGTGAAGGGGAGCCAGTATATTACATGGCAAGATGAGGAACAAGAGAGTAAGGGGCGGGGAAAGTCCCAGACTTTTAAACAACCAGATTTCATGTGAACTCAGTGATAACTCACTTATCACCAAGGGGATGGTGCTAAACCAATCTTGGAGGATCCATCCCCATAATCCAATCACCTAGCACCAGGTCCCACATCCAACAGTAGGAATTACATTTTAACATGAGATCTGAAGAGGACAAACATCCAAACTATATCAGTCCACTCAACATGTTCAGTCTTTCTTCTGCCTCACTGACTGCTAATTATTTTTGTATTTCTAGAAGTTTACTTGAGGTTTGCTCTATGCTGCAGTTAGGGTACCTGGAAAAGTCTGATACTTTTGTGTGTTGCCTAGGAAACATTAGTTCTAGAACAATGCTAACCTAGGGCAAATTATTCCTTACTACTAAAACAAGACCTTCTTTGGTCACACAAATCCATGGCTGGGCTCAGCTTTAAAAAACCTTATTCGAGATTCCTCCTATGGAACAAAGTTCCATCAAAGCCAATTTAAAAGCTTATGTAAAAAATTATTCTTTCTGCACTATACACAAATAATTAGGCCAAGTATAATAAAGCAAACCAGTCCTATTTCTCTTTAGTAAAAATGGGAAACTGGGGAGAGAAAAAATTGTGTTTCAAAAGTACAGGAGACTTGTTGTTAGATTCTAGTCTTCCCTAATGTTTCATTCAATTTTTATTATTTTCTACAGCTTGGACCGAATTCTGATTTTTCTTGGCTACAAGTCTTCAAAATAATGTTTTCAATTTCTTTTCTTCTTTTTTCCCCCCAGTTTTCCTAATTTGGAGTTACTGAAAACTAAGCTGTGCTTTCTTAAAATCCTGCGAACTGAAGCCAGACAACTTAAACTTCAGCAGAAAATAACAGCAACCTATTTACATATATAAGCCACTTTCATACCTGCCTACTAATGTATCGGCTTCAGAGTAATATGCCTTATATCAATTTTTCCAAGATTTTTTTGTTTGTTTGTTGTTGTTTCTCCCTTCCTCCTCCCTATTTTATCTTCACAGAACATGAAACTTCACAACCTGCTAATGAGCTTTTGGGACCTCCTCATCTAGGAATAAACCATCATAGCCATGAGAGATCAGATGTAGCCTGAGACCAGAGACTCATTTTCTTGTAAAATGCTTTCTCCAGAAAGTTTTTTAAAAGAAAAGGGGGGAAATGTGAAAGGAAAATAGCTCCGGCCCCCAAAATCATTAAGGAAAACTCAGGCTGGAAACTGCTTAGGGCAAAACTGCCTCTCATTCTATTCAAAGTCACCCCTCTGCTCTCTGAGATAGATGCATACCGGATTGCCTCCTTTGGAAAGGCTAATCAGAAACTGAAAAGAATGTAACTGCTTGTGTACCACCTATCTGTGACCTGGAAGCTCCTTTCCTACTTGGAGTCTTCCAGTCTTCCTGCCTTTGCTTCAAGTGGTCCTTCCTTTTCAGACTGCTTTTTACATATATTGATTGTACTTTTTACATATATCGATTGATGTCTCATGTCTCCGTAAAATGTATAAAACCAAGCAGTGCACTGACCACCTCGGGCACATGTTGTCAGCACTTGCTGAGGTTGTGTCATGGGTGCATCCTCAATCTTTGCAAAATAAACTTTCTAAATTAACTGAGACCTGTCTCAGATTTTCTGGGTTCACAGTAGGATATGTTCACCAGATATATTATTTTAAGGTAAAAGTTTTCTTCCTTCAGCACTTTAAATATGTTATGTCTCTCTCCCCTGGCCTGTAACATTTTTCTTAGGAAGTCTGCTGCCAGATATATTGAAACTCCATTGTATGCTATTTGCTTATTTTCTTTTGCTGTTTTTAGCATACCTTCTTTATCCTTGACCTTTCGGAGTTTGATTATTAAATGTCTTGAAGTAGTTTTTGGGTTAAATGTGCTTGGTGTTCCATAATCATCTTGTACTGGAATATTAATATCTTTCTGTATGTTTGGGATGTTCTCCTATTTTATTTCTTTGAATACTTTTTCTACCCCTATCTGTTTCTCTACCTCCTGTTTAAGGGGAATAACTCTTAGATTTGCCCTTTTGAGGCTATTTTCTAAATCTTTTCTTTGTGCTTCACTTTTTATTCTTTTGTGCTTTGTCTCCTCTGAGTGTGTATTTTCAAATAGCCTGTCTTCAAGCTCATGATGTTTTTTTTTTTTTTCTGCTTGATCCATTCTGCCATTAAAGGATTCTGATGCATTCTTCAGTATGTCAATTTGCCAATTCAGTATGATTCTTTTAAATTGTTTCAATGTCTTTGTTATCTGATGGGATTCTGAATTTTTCTGTGTTATCTTGAATTTATTTGAGTTTCCTCAAAACAGCGATTTTGAATTCTCTATCTGAATGGTCACATATATCTGTCTCTCTGAAATTTGTGCCTGATGTATTATTTATTTCATTTGGTGAGGTCATGTTTTCCTGAATGGTCTTGTTGCTTGTGGATGTTCCTCAGTGTCTGGGCACTGAAGAGTTAGATACTTATGGTAGTCTTGTCAGTGTGGGCTTGTTTATATCCACAAGACAAAGTCCTTCCTACTCTTTCCTCCCCTTTACACAGGCAGAGAAGACTCTCCCAATGTCCACCATCACCACTGGTCCATTTGTTTTTTACTGTCAGCCTACTACTCATGTTCATTTAATTCCCAAAGTCTCTTCAGTCAGCTTGTAGTGAATGCTGCCAGACCTGGGACTCACTCCTCAAGGAATTGGGATCTTTGTCCCAGGGTCAGTTCAGAGATGGCATCTGAAAGGTTCTTACATTGGTTTGAATCCCTACAGTGCCCCAACAGACAACAAGAGGCGGTGTGGAGCAACACGCTGTTTTAATGAGCACCTGGGTGCAGGCGGGCTGAGGCCTAAAATGGCATCAGCCCCAACTGAGGACAGAACAGGGGTTTATAGTCCTCTGTAAACAGGAAGTGTCCCAGTCTGACATGACTGCTACATAGTACCCAGATGGCCTCTTTCTCCATCTTTAGGGATAGGTGTCTTCCGGCTGATTTGTTTTAATGGGACCACCAGAGCCGGTGCCAGAGGAAAAGGCAAGTAGGCAAGATAAAAAAGGAAACTTTATTAGCTAGCCAATGTGAAGGAGGAAAGGGCGAAGTTCACCGGTCTCCGGTGCGAGGCCGAGGAAGTCGCTCTGGCGTTCTCTGGCGGGGTTCCTGGGTCCCGCATATGAGGAGGGGCCGGGGAATTTCCTGCCGCGCGCCTTCGGGGAGCAGCTTTTCTGGGAGTGGGAGGGCAATAGGCGAGACAGGGGCCTGTCCGGGCATTCCATAGGTGCCGCCAGGTAAATCTCGGTCTCTTCCGATTGAGGTCTCCTGGAGCATGCCAGGTTGATCTGCACCTTCCTGGGTGCCGGCTACATTTTCGCAAGCACGGGAAAAGTTAATGATGAAGAACCCGGAAGTATGCCATCTTAGTCACCTTTGTTCTTTGTTTCCCTCTCCCTCCATCCAGACACCGGCCAGGGTAGGTGTCTTCCAGCTGGCTCTCTTCTTACTTCTGCTATCTTGTTGATGCATGCTGCTGGCGCAAGTGGCCTTGCACATTGGGACTGGGCCTGAGAAGGGAGTGAGTTAATTATCTCTTCAAGCTTTCAGACCCTAGGGAGAATCTTTCACCATCCAAGAGCCAAGGCCTGGAATCAGGGGCACCAGAACCGCTTGGTGCTCTTCCCCCTGTTTCTTAAGCTATAAGGTAAAGTTCCTTTTATTCTTCTCTCTCCTCTTCTCAAGCATAAAGAGTCACTTCTCATAGCCACCACACCTGTGAATATGCTGTGAATATGCTGGCACTTGAAGCCAGCATGCCTCAGAGTCTCATCCAAGGCCCATGGCGTGTACTGCCTGGGTACTGCTATTGATTATTCAGGACCCAAGGGCTCTTTAGTCAGCAAAGAATGTATTCTGTTGAGAATGGGTTCTTCCCTTCAAGGCAGCAGGTTCCTTTCTGGCTCAGGATGTGTCTAGAAATGTCCAGAAGATACAACCTGAAATGGAGGTCTCATGACTCTGACCAGTGCCCTACTCTTTTGTGGCTAAGCTGGTATCCAAGTTGCAAGACAAAGTCCTCTTCACTCTTTCCTCTCATCTCCTCAAATGGAAGATAGGGGTCTCTTTCAAAGTTGCAAGCTGTGCTACCTGTGGTGGGAGGAAGGGTGATGCAAGCACTCTTTTAACTATTCTGCTTGGCATCTCATTAAGTCATGTGCCCCCAGTTCCACTGGCTCTACAAGCCCAGCATAGAACTAGGATTTACCTAGAAGTTTCAGTCCTTATGGCCTAGACTGCCTTTCAAAGTTTTTTGTAGGATCCCAGAGCACTACAGCCCACAGTTGCAAGGCTTGCTGAAACTCAAAAGTTCTGACCACTGGGATGGGTGACTCCCTCTCACTAGGGCTGGTCTAAATGCTCTCTCCATGGGTGTTGGCTGAGTTCTACCCAATGTTGACAAGACGGATTTATAATGCAAAGGCCCACAGTTGCTGTCCTTTTGCTCCCCCAAACGACAGATTCTCTCTCTGTGCCACACAGCTACTGCTGACAAATGGGAATGAGGCGGTGTTAGCAATTCAAGACTGTCTTTTCTACCCTATTCAGTCCCCTTTCAGTAATATGAATTTAAAACCAGCCACTGTAATCACTCACCTGGTTTTGGTTCTTATGAATGCGGCTTTTTTGGTGTGGACAGTTGTTAAATTTGGTTTTCCTGTGGTGAGGACAATTTGTGGGGGCTTCTATTTGGCCATCTTGCTCCAATTCCTATCACTGTTATTGTGTGCCCTTTGGTTGCAAAAGTCATTCCTAATGGAAGCCTGAGTTTGCAATGGTTCCTTTTTGGGAGCAAGTAACTGGAACGCTCATATACTACTGTTGAGAATATAAAATGGTATAATCAGGAAAGATGTTTGACAGTTTCTTGTAAATTTTAGGGCCCA
The DNA here is from genome assembly GCF_002776525.5 of Piliocolobus tephrosceles. Classification (NCBI taxonomy): domain Eukaryota; kingdom Metazoa; phylum Chordata; class Mammalia; order Primates; family Cercopithecidae; genus Piliocolobus; species Piliocolobus tephrosceles. The sequence goes on along the minus strand of NC_045445.1, from coordinate 66,595,708 downwards.
ATTACTCTATAGTCCAGCCATTCTATTCTTAGGCATTTATGAAAGATAAATAACAGCATGTGTGTCTACATAGATATGCCAAATACCTGTATGTTAATTATACTTCAAAAAAATTGTATTAAAATGAACATAAGACAAAATAAATGCATCTTTCAATGAGCAGAAACATAAGTGATAATACACTGTCTGTGAAACACTATGAACAACATCATTTTCCCAAATCTTGCCACAGCCACTAAAAAGGCAAAGCCCATGTGTATAACTCAGCTATGACTGAATTCCTGTGGACATATCTCACACCACTTTTATTCTCAAACCATACTCAATATTTTGCTGTTTCTCAAAATAAAATGATTAAATTTATAACTCATTAGAAAGTGTTTTTTTTTACTAAAGGTATTATATTAGAAATAGTCAAAGTTTAACACACGATATAACTTTATTAAAGTTCTCATTACTTGACATTTTCCCCCTAATGTTTCTTACAATATATGAGCTACCTCCTTTGACTTTTTATTTCTCCACATGCCTCTAACCCCACTCTGGTTTTTGAGCCATCCAGCAATGGCCCTTAGATTGCATAAATCATTCAAAAAGTAAAAGTTCCTAATTAGTTGATTTCACTGTTATTTTGATGAAAGCTTATTCACAGCATCCACTGTTCCTCCAAAATACTCCTTGGGCATCTAATTAACTTTGCTATATATTCAGTCCCTCATCCCAAAAATACTCTTCATAGACAAGTATGATTCCAATAACAGGACATGAGATTTTCATTACATCACTTTTTAAAGCTGTCTCTTTATAATTATTGTTCTGTGGCAATTGTTTGTGTTATTTGTAAGTTATTTATATGTATGCCAACATTAATTCTCTTTAATTTTCTGAAAAAATAAATTGCTCTAACAAGTATTAGTAATTCATTACCTAGAATAATGAAACAAACCATCTACAGAGAAATTATGTACTTATTTGAGGAGAACGAGCACCACATACATGTTTCTTTTAATGTAGTAGTGGTATTATCCCCAGATAATAACTGTGATTTAAAGAAGATTTTGCTCATGTTTCAATATTTTTCTCAGGATTTCTCTACAAATTAAACTTTTTTTGGTGCTATCTATTAACTGTCTGCTAGAATCAAGGCCTTAGCAGTCTCATAGCTACTTTTCATGAGTTGTTTTTCCCAATATCATGTAGCTTCAGAGTGGAAGGCTATGAATCTATAAAAAGACATATGATTTCTCTACTTGACCCATTTGTGCTAGTGAAAATCATGGGTCTTAGTTTACAATAAATTACTTGATGATCTAAATGTCAATGGGGAACTACTGTAATTTAGAACTGTAATCTCGTTAATTTATTTCGTGGATCAGTGTTCATAGGGTCCTTTCAATGGAGGGCAAGACAATGACCTGTGGTGATTGGGGTATAGCCTTTGAACACAAGAAAACCTGACAGGATTATATAACAGAAAATTGAATGTCATTTAGAAAACTGCTTGGACAGTTTTAGATCTTATTATTATGCTAAAAAATGAAAGAAGTAAAAAAGAAAAGATCTACTGTACACCATTTTATATCCTTAGCATGCTTCAGGATCATTATCTTGCACCAAATAAACCTCTGGGCTACTGGGTTTCCTGAAAGTAAACAAGGATGTAACCTAGCAGGTACTTCTTATTTATATAACGTTTATTGGCCATGTGAGGTCAGCAAAGTTGATGTCAATGCTGATTCAGTAACATTTGAAAGTTTCTAGTAAACTACACTGAAAGATTCAAAAATTTTTTATTAATCTGTATTGTTTAATATTAGTCCGTGTCAAAGATGAGATATTCTACTTGAGTAATTACTAGCATCCTAGAGTAAGGTAGTATTGAATAAGTAGAACTATTTTCAACTTTCAAACATTGATCTGCTTTATTTTATTTTGACTTTCCAAAAATGTGATATAAAATGTAATCCTGAAAAAAAAAAAAACTCCCCAATCATACATATTCCTCAATACCACTGTCATGTCGGGCAAGTAGGAGGTCATTGGTAATGTTTGAATGCATATATATGTATATAATATAATTTCAATTATCACCTTTTATGTAAATGACTGCTAACTCTCTCATAATTTCCAGTAAAATGACTTCACTTACCAAAAAGACATCTTCACTTGGATGTTTTGTTATCTCAACTCAACGTATCTAAAAATTAAATTGAATTTGCCTGTTCTTTTCATGTGGATCACTTTCCTATTGCTGTTAGTGTTATTACCATCCTCAATTAGCAAAAAATCTACTTATTTGAGAATTTTTCCTCACCTACAATTCTCAGATATACTCAAAGTGTAGTTAATGGTTCCATCAGAAAGACTTACTTATCAATAGCTGCCTTGACATCCTGCCCATCCTTTAAGACCAAGATAAAAACCTCAGCTTTTCCGTGTATGTGCTGAAATTAATGGCATCAGGATGGCTGGTGAACTCCAAATAACCACATCGATAGAATTTATTTTTTTAAAGGTGATATAGTATGAAGGTTTTTGAAGAATAAAATATGCATATGTTTGAGAGGAGGAAAGGAGAAAAATCATATTCATCAGGGATTGGGTTCAACTTATTTTTTTTTTTCTCTTTAGGACCTAAAATGTAAATGGTGTATTTCTCAACTATTGAGGGGAAATATTTTGGAGATGTTTTTTACATTTTTAAGTGTTCTCTCATACTTAAGTGATTATACCACATCTGTACATCTGTTCTCTCTTCTGTACAAAACATTCTTGTTTTTAAGTTTAAAGTTTTTAAGTTTAAAAATTTAAAACTGGGAAGCTACATTTTCTTGCCTGCTGATAGGTGTCTCTTTTTATACCCCCAACTTATCTGAAAGGAAGCTTTAAAGACCTTCATCTGTCTCCTAAATAGTGATACTTCAAAAATTTATAATAATTATAATTTAGGATCATAGTTGTGATTTGATATACACCCCACAAAAGTTTTAGTGAGGTGATAAATTGAATATTTGCTATGAAATTAATTGATATCTTCTCCTAAGTTAATCATGCCTTTCTAGCAAATTCAACTGCTATAGCCATTTGATGAGACTATTGTATCGCATACACTTAATCTCCAAACAGCTAAAGATAAATCCTTTGCAGAAAAAATTAACAAAGAAAGATAAGCACTTTGCTAGTGCACTAGCCAAGACAAAACATTGTGCATAACCCTGTATTACAATCGCCTACAGTATTCATCATTGTTACATGCTGTTCAGGTTTGTAGCCTGGGAACAAAAGGCTAAACCATACAGCCAATGTGTGTAGTAGGCTAGACCATCTAGGTTGGTGTAAGTATATTCTTTCATGTGTGCACAATGATGACACTGGCTAATGATGCATTTCTTAGAATATATCACCATCATTAAACAATGGATGACTGTATATATAAATTAAAAACCTGCTATAATGTTAGCAGTCAATTAGCAAAATTTTTTAAAAAGCTATAGAGGACATTAATATTCTTTCTACAAAAGAACTTCTTGCAAATACGTTTATAAAAGAGGAAAACGCCAATATTAAAATAAACAGAGCATTAACAGAAGAAACCCTACAAATTTATTTACTCCATAAATACTAGGCATTTGCTATATGCTAGGCATAAATGGCTACTGTATACATGAAAAGATATCAACCTCACCAGTAACGTTTTTGGTTAGTTTGCAAATAAATATCAAGGTTATTTGGAGGAATATAAATTGTACTCTCTTTAGAGCTCAATTGATAAATTGCATCACAATTAAAACTGTGTATTCATTGATTGATCAGTTCTTCTCCTAGGCATTTTATTTCATGAAAATAATTAAACAAGTGCATACAGATGTATGCACAAGGATATTGGGTGCAATCTGGCTTATAATAGTGGTATTCAAAACTCTGGATGCCTCATAGCTACAGAGATATTGGGTGGTTCTATGGATCCCCTTCATGCCACACCGGCAATGCAGAGGAATATGCTGACAAGTGTAATTTGGGATCCCACTTTAAACAAGAGTATCTTAACGATTATGTGTTTCGAATATTGCGATTTTATTCCGGGTGCAGTGGCTCATGCCTGTAATCCCAGTACTTTGAGAGGCCAAGGCAGGCGGACCACCGGAGGTGAAGAGTAGTGCAAGACCACCCTGGCCAATTTGGCAAAACCCCATCTCTGCTAACAATACAAAAATTAGCCGGGAGTGGTGGCACATGCCTGCAATCCCAGCTACGCGAGAGGCTGTGGCAGGAAAATCTCTTGAAACCGGGAGGCGGAGGTTGCAGTGAGCTGAAATCCTGCCACTGAACTCCAACCTGGGCAACAGAGGGTGACTCCGTCTCAAAAACAAACAAACAAAACAATCAAAGAATATTGATATTCTCTACGGGTTTTTGTTTTGTTTTGTTTTTGTTTTTGTTTTTTTGGAGACGGAGTCTCACTCTTGTTGCCCAGGCTGGAGTGCAGTGGCGAGATCTCGGCTCACTGCAACCTCTGCCTCCCAAGTTCAAGAGATTCTCCTGCCTCAGCCTCCCGAGTAGCTGGGATTACAGGTGCCCACCACCACGCCCGGTTAATTTTTGTATTGTTAGCAGAGTTTTTCAGTAGAGACGGGGTTTCACTATGCTGGCTAGGCTGGTCTTGAACTCCTGACCTCAATTGATCCACCCGACTCGGCCTCCCAAAGTGCTGGGATTGCAGGCGTCAGCCACCGCTCCTGGCCAAGTTTTTGCTTTAAGAAAGGTTTGCGTATCTAAAACGAAAAACCATATCTTGTATTAAAATTTAAAATAATCAAAATAATCATCATAAAAGGATTAAGTAAATGATTGAACATTCACCTAATGGAATTCTCTATATCCATTGAAATGGTATTGGCAAAAATAATATGAACCATTATTTTTACATCAGTAGATGCCCATAGTATATTATCAAGTGATAAAAGTAGGATAAAACATTGTAGAATGCATAATATGATTCACTTGATGGTATAGTTATTATGCATATGTGTAAATAATAAAGTTCAGAAATACATGCAACAGAACGTTAGTGACAGTTATCGCTATGTGGTGGCATTGTAGGTGGTTTGAATTATCTTATTCATATTCTCTATATTACTTGATATTCATATTTCATTCAAGAAAAATATATTCATTTGAAAAAATATTACAGGCTAGGCGCACTTGTTCACGCCTGTAATCCCAGCACTTCAGGAAGCTGAGGTGAGTGCATCACTTGAGGTCAGGAGTTCAAGACCAGCCTGGCCAACGTGGTAAAACCCCGTCTCTACTAAAAATACAAAAAGTAACTGCGCATTGTGGCAGGCGCCTGTAATTCCAACTACTCAGGAGGCTGAGGCAGGAGAATCACTTGAACCCAGAAGGTGGAGGTTGCAGTGAGCCAAGATCATGCCACTGCACTCCAGACTGGGCAACAGAGTGAGATTCCGTCTCAAAAAAGAAAAAAAAAAAAATACAAATACAACCTCTGATACACTTTTCTAATTGCTTATCATAGTTGATTGAGGCTAATATAACATCAAGTGTTAATCAAACTGCCATTCTAGGGTTGCTGTTAAAGGAGTAGAGGAAACAGAAACAGGAAAGGATTTTTCAGTGTTTTGCCAATCATCTGACGTTTCACACCCACCCCTGCCTCTCTCATTATTTTTATATTAAAGCTCTTTTGAATAATGTATAGGGAGCACATGAATGGTCCCTTGTCATTAATCTCCATACTGGAGAAGGAATTCAAAACATGTATTTTATGCTGGTGTGCCAGAAAAATATTGTTGGCAAAGACGGTCTATCATATTTTTTCTGTAAATATTTTGTTTCTGCATTATTTAAAACTATTCTAAAAACAAATATGTATACATATGTATATATTTATATATTTATACATATGTATTTCCATAAATAATTCCTACTTTTTAAATTTCATATTTCTTCTCTATCCATAGTCATATTATGAGTTCTATATATAATTCCTACTTTCTCTCTTTTTTTAGTAAAAGTGAGATTTTTCTAAAAAACTCAAAACAGCTCTTTTATCATATAAACATTATTATTCCCTGGATATTTAAAAATATTTTCAACATATTTATGTCCTCTAACTTAAATTCTTACTCGGTAAAATAGAAAAGTATAGAAATATCACACATTTGTAATAGTGTATAATCTCAGAATAGTAATGTTTTTCTGATTTCTGTCTTGTTAAGTAGAGTGACTCATATTTGCAATTACTCCTTAAGTATTTAAAAACTGAAGGAGGTGGGTACATATTGCTGTTATGTACACAGAAAGAAATTATTTAGGGTATAGGTTATCTGAATAGGTTTTTAGGAGAAAAAAAGTGAGTTTATTAGATGTTCAAAAACCTGAAACTTTGGCAAATCCTTTATGTCTTAAGCAGCTGTATCCTCTTTCTTTTGTATTTGATCTTTTTTTGGGGGGAAAAGGGATATGATTTCTTCGTTAGATGAGTCCTTGTGGATGTCTGTCTAAATATTTTCATAATTAGAGCTACTTTTGCCTTTTAAAATTTCGATCCTTTAGTCCAAAACCCAATTGACCTTTTAAAACATCTTATAATAACAATTAAGAAGGAGAAGACTGCAATAATAGAAGACACAGGGGGAACTGTGTCATTGGAAAATTTAAAAGCAAATGAGAGAAGTATCAAAAAATCAAAATAGTTGAATCTGTTGGATAGATCAATAAGCAAGATCTGAAAAGCATTGGTCATTGATTTTAAAAACAGTAATAGGGGTCACAGGTCATATTCAAAATGGGACTGTCCCCTTTACCAGATTATAGAAAGCTGGAATAGAAGTGTGATTAATGAAAGCCTACAATATCTCAATGCCTATGTGTAATGGTTGATTATATTTGTCAACTTGACAGGGCTAAGGGATGTACAGATAACTGGTAAAACATTATTTCTGGGTATTTGTGTAAGGGTGTTTATTTAAGAGACAAACTTATGAATTGGTAGACTCCAGGAAGAAGATCACCTTCACCTATGTAGGTGGGTGTTATCCAATACGTGAAGGAACTAAATACAACAAAAAAACCCTTTGCAACTGGGCTGAGACTTACACTATTGGCTCTCCTGGTTCTCAAGCTTTTAGATTGGGATTACATTAAACCGCTGTGTTTTCTAGTTCTCCAGTTTGCAAACAGCAGATTGTGGAATATCTTGGTCTCCAAAATCATGTGAGAGAATGTCTAATGCCTATAACAAATATCTTACACACACACACGCACACACACACGATAGATTAGATAGATAGATAAATAGATAGAGATAGATAGATACATAGATACATAGATACGTAGATACATAGATGATAGAGATAATAGATAGATAAATAGATAAATTTATTAGTTCTGTTTCTCCGGATAATCCTAATACAGTGTGTAATAGAAATCTGGTGTAGTTAGAATGGCAATCATTAAAAAGTCAGGAAACAACAGGTGTTGGAGAGGATGTGGAGAAATAGGAACACTTTTACACTGTTGGTGGGATTGTAAACTAGTTCAACCATTATGGAAAACAGTATGGCAATTCCTCAAGGATCCAGAACTAGATGTACCATATGACCCAGCCATCCCACTACTGGGTATATACCCAAAGGATTATAAATCATGCTGCTATAAAGACACATGCACACGTATGTTTATTGCGGCACTATTCACAATAGCAAAGACTTGGAATCAACCCAAATGTCCATCTGTGACAGACTGGATTAAGAAAATGTGGCACATATACACCATGGAATA
>NC_045445.1:66518367-66587505 GCF_002776525.5 Piliocolobus tephrosceles | reverse complement strand
AAAAAAATAAAAAAATTAAAAAAATAAAAAAATTTAAAAAAAAAGAAATCTGGTGTTTGGAATTTCAGTTTATTAAGTTTTCTTATATTAATTGTCTCAGCCTTTCAGCTTTAGCTTGTCTTCTTAGCTTGTTTACTTTAACATTTTACATATATATATAATGTGTGCATACATATATACGTGTGTGTGTGTATATATATATATATACACACACATATATATACACTAGCAATAAAGAACACCATGACCCCCAAAATCTGGCAATATAATTCCTTCTTTTAAATATTTTTATATTTTTTATCAAGTGACAGTGACTGTTTAAATTTTGTTAACTATTTACTTTCACATATTTTATATATTTTTATATCTCTTTGAAATACTCTTTATTAATTTTATTAAACAAAGATCCTCCATAGTGTCCTTGCATTACTGACTCCAATGCTTTGTATTAAATTAAAAGTAAAAACAGCAGAGGTGCCAAGATAGCTGAGGAGAAGCAGCTAGTGTGCACCACTCTCACAGAGAGGAGATAGAGTGGCAAGTAAACACTAGCGCTTCATCTGGGTCATCCAGGAGGATACATTGGGATTCATCAAGGAAGCAACATGACTCATGGAGAGCAGAGAGGAGCAACACAGGTGAGCTGTCCACCCTGGATTAGTGCAGAACCAAGGGAAGCTTTCCAACATGGGGAAATGGTGAGTGAGTGAGAGCTCTCAGGGACCTACACTTCTGCCATGGACCTATGGACCTTTGCAATCCTGGGCACAGAGATTCCCCTGACTCGCCCCCCATGGAGCCTCCAGACTGACGTGCAGTGCCATGTGGAGTCTGAGCAGAGCCACCACTCAGACCCACTTGGAGCCCAGAGGGCCCTGGATCTCTGAAAACCCTGGTGCCAGCTGCCATAGCCCTGCCAACAAGGAAGTCAGGCTCTCTTACCTGCTCACAGGGTAGTGGCCACATGCAGGGTGCTGAGAAGCACAAAGATTGGAGGCTTTGCCTCTGCTACATCTCACCAGCCAAAGCCCACTGGCCTGGGACTCCAGCACAGCCACCTCACCTTTGCTTGAGCACTCAGGCTACTCACAGGTCTCCATTTAAGACTCTTCTCCACGTGGGTCACTGCCCCTGCTACTCCTCAATGGACTAGGTCTCCCAACCTGGGCCCACAACACTGCCACTCTACCACTGCCTGATCACCTCAGTTGGTGGTGGCTCTGTATTTCTCTATGGAGAAAATCCCAAAGACAACCCAAAAGCTCTCTGCCTTTGACACCGCAGGGTACTGCGCTTGCTGCTTTTGGGCTGGAAAAAGAACAAAGACCCTGATGACTTTCTTGGCACCTACGGCATGCTGCAGCCACCACACAGAGAGGAGCCCAGTCCCTCTACCCTGTGAGTCCCAGACTTGCTGCTCTTTACAAGGCAGGGCTCCCAGCTTGGAAACACAATGCAACTGCCCCACCCATGGTTGAACATTCCCATTGGCAGCAGTTCTATGTCTTTCTGGGTGGGAGTTTCAAGAGGAAACTGACAGCATCTTTGCCATTGCCAATGTAGCAGTACCTCCCTTGCTTCCCCTGTGCTGGGGAAAACAGACACCGATTGCTGTTCTGGCACCTCCAGTGTGCCTGAGCTGCCAAATAGAGAGGAATCCAGCTTGTCATTCCTGTGAGCCACCAACCCCCTGTTCTTCAGCAGGCAAGTACGCCCATCTTGAGCCCGCAATGCAGTCAGTCCAGCCCTGGTTGAACATTCTCATTTTCAGTGACTCCGTGTCTCAGGCCTAGAGTTCCTAGAGACAACTTAGAGCCCTTCTGCCTCTGCTGCTACAGTGGTATCTGCCCTCTTTGCCACCAGGTTGGGAAAGGAAAAAAGAACCTGAGTGCTTTACTTGCACTTCCAGCATGCCACAGCTGCCCTGCAAAAGGAGGCCAAATTGTCTTCCCCATTTTCCCACCTCCAGCACTCCCTGGTCTTTACCAGGAAGGGCTCCCAGGTTTGGGCCTGAAACACAGTTGCCCCAACTCCACCTAATTTTTCTGATTAGCAGTAGTTCTCTGTCCTTCTGGACTGGAATCACAAGAGACAAGTAAATGGCCCACTGCCATTGCCATTGCCAAGGTCTATCCCCCTGTTGCCTCCAAGCTGGGAAAATAACTTGAAGCCTAAACTCACCCAGGGTTGTAGTGTGCAACCTGGAAGTGTGAAACTGAGATCTGCAGCCAGTATTTGAGGGGCTGAGGAGCCCACACTTTCAGAGCAGTGAGTGGGAGCATAGCTGCAAATGCCAGGAAATACAGAGCAGCTGTGTAGCAAAGTAAGAGCCTATTCACCAACAATTATGCTTAAGCACCATGTACTGGATTACAGTCCAAATTTCAAAAACAAATATGCTTTACTAATATGCCCACCAGTTAAACCAATGAGAAGAATTCAGCCACAAACAAAGACCTTGCACAAAGCCTTGGCCTCTGCAAACATCCAGGAATGAAGCCAAGTGACTATAATCAAATTATACCACAGTTAAAGGAATATCAGTCCACATAGATAAAAAAGAGCCAGTGAAATAATTCTGGCAACTCTAGAAGATAGAGTGTCTTCTTACCTGCAAACAACCATCCTAGCTCCCCAGTAATGTTTTTTAACTGGAATGAAATGGCAGAAATGACACATAGAATTTAGAATATGGATGGCAATGAAGACTACTGGGATTCAGAATAAAGTTAAAGCCCATTCCAAGGAATCTAAGGAATCCAGTAAAATGACTCAAGAGATGAAAGATAAAATAGTCTTTTTAAGAAAGAACCAAACCCATAGACATAATATAGCTAGGAAACTCACTACCACAAATTTATAACACAATCGAAAATATTGACAGCAGAGTAGACCAAGCTGGGGAAAAAATCTCAGAGATCAAAGACTGGCTCTATGAATTATGTCATTCAAAAAAAAGTAAAGAAAAAAGAATTTAAAAATTATCATTATCTCCTGTGAGATACTATACAAGATAAGCATCCTCAAGACATATGATCATCAGATTCTCCAAAGACAATGTGAAAGAAAAAATATTAGAGGTAGCTGAGGAGATGGGGAAGGTCACCTACAAAGGGAATGTCTTCAGGCTAACAGCAGATATTTAAGCAGAAATTATACAAGCCAGAAGAGATTTAAGGCCTACATACTGCATGCTTCAAGAAAATAAATTCCAATTAAGAATTATATGCCTAGCCACACTAAGCTTATAAATGATGAAGAAAGAAAATCCTTTTAAGAAAGTAAATGCTAATGAAATCTGTTACCACCAGACCTGCCTTAGAAAAAATCCTTAATGAAACATTGTTACCAGCCAACACAAAAAGCACGCATAAGAACATAGATCATTGACACTATAAAGCAACTGCACAATCAAGTTTACATAAAAAAATCAGCTAACAATGTGATGACAGAATCAAATCTGCATGTATCAGTATTAACCTTGAACATTAATGGGCTAAATGTACCACTTAAAAGGCACAGAGTGGGAAACTGGATAAAGAAGTAGAGCCCAATTTTATGCTGTTTTCAACAGATTCATTTAACACACAGGGACATTGATATGCTCAAAGTAAAGGGACAGAGAAAGATCAATCAAGCAAATTAAAAGCAAAAAGAGCAAGGATTGCTATTCTTATTCCATAAATCTGAGATGACACAAACAAATAGAGAAATATTTCATCCTCATGGATCAGAAAAATCAATATTGTTAAAATGACAATACTGCTGAAATCAATTTACATATCCAATGTTATTTGTATCAAACTGCCAACATCATTTTTCACAGAAAAAAATAAACTATTCTAAAATTCACTGGGGCCTAAAAAAGAGCCTGAATAGCCAAGGAACTCCTGAGCAAAAAGAGCAAATCTGGAAGCATCACACTACCTAACATCAAACTATACCGCAAGGCTACAGTATCTAAAACAGCATGGTACTGGTGCAAAAGCAGAAACATTGAGCAGTGGAACAGATTACAGAGTCCAGAAATAATGCTACACAACACAGCCATTTGATATTCAAAAAAATGACAAAAACAAAAGCAATGGGGAAAGGACTCCTTATGTAATTAATGGTACTGGGATACCATATGCAAAAGATTGAAACTGAATGCCTTTCTTTAACCATATAAAAAAGTTAACCAATGATGGCTTAAATACTTACATTTAAAACCTGAAACTATAAAACTCTAGAAAAAGTCCTAGATTCTGGACATCAGCACTGGCAAAGACCTCATAATGAAAATTCCAAAAGCAATTGCAACAAAAATAAATATAGACAAATAGGACCTAATTAAACTAAAGACCTTCTGTGCAGCAAAAGAAACCATCAATAGACTAAATGAACAACCGACAGAATGTGAGAAAATAGTTGCAAATTATGCATCCAAAAGAGGTCTAATATCCAGAATCTGTAAGTAACTTAAACAAATTGGCAAGATTTTCCTTAGCCCATGGATTACTAAAAGTGTGTTTCTAAAAACAAACAAAATTATTAAAAATGGGCAAAGTTGATGAACAGACACTTCTGGAAAGAAGACTTACACATGACCAACAAACATGAGAAAATGCCCAACATTTCTAATCATTAGAGAAAAGCAAATCAAAACCACAATGACGTACCATCTCAAATGTTAGAATGGCTATTATTAGGAAGTCCAAAAACAACAAAAGCTATTTGGTTGCAGAGGAAAAGGAATGTTCATATATAGCTAGTGGGAATGTATATTAGTTCAGCCACTGTGGAGAGCAGTCTGGAGATTTCTCAAAGTACTTAAAATAGAACTGTCAGTCAACTCAGCAATTCCATGATTGCACGTATACCCAAAGGAATATAAATCATTTTACCATAATGACACATGTATACATATGCTCATTGCGACACTAGTTACAATATCAAATACATGGAATCAACCTACATTCCTATTAGTGGTTGACTGGATAATAAATATATATATATATATATATATAATGTACTATTATGCAGCCATAAAAAGCAAGAAATCATGTCCTTTCCAGTAACATGTATGGAGCTAGAGGCCATTATCCCAAGTGAATTAATGTAGAAACAGAAAACCAAATACTGCATGTTCTCACTTACAAGTGGGAGCTATACATTCAGTACACATGAACACAAAGAAGGGAACAACGGACACCAGGGCCTACTTCAGGGTGGTGGGTAGGAGGAAAATGAGGATTGAAAACATACCTATTGGGTGTTATGCTGATTATCTGGGTGACAAAATTATATGTACACCAAATCCCAGCAAAACAGTCAATTTACCCATGTATCAAACCTGCATGAGTACCCCTTGAACCTAAAATAAAAGTTGGAAAAAAAAAAAAAAAAAAGGAAAATTTTCAGAGAAAATGATGAGAACAGCTGCTTTTGTTTTTCTTCATAAAAAACTCACAAAGCATCAATGATATGTCTGGCTGAGTTTAAGTTAATAAATCCAAGTTTTATTTCATTATCATTTTGACATAAAACATATCCAAATTTGAAAGATGAAATAAAAAGTGGACAGCATTGCTCAGGCTTATTTTACTAAAATTTCTTGTATAAAGAGTGTGTAATGCATGTATAGTGTTAACGACGTAAGTCCTAGGGAAATTTAAATAAAACATAAATATTAATGATCTAGTGTAAGATATTTAAACATAAGTCAAGAAAAGTTGCAATCTTTTGCCCTGAACAAATAGATTTTCTTTGTGTAACAAAGAATGGATTTTCTTTATAGGTAAGGACATATAACCTTCATTGCCTTACATTTTGTTACTATCACTAGCCTATGCTTTTCATTTCTACAGTTATTATTTATTATACATATAACTACGGTGTTATTTGAAGATTTTTGATAATTGATTCAGATTTTTCATTTCCTCTCTTTCCATCTTTGTTGTGTTGTTCAAAAATTTTGTCTATGTCATTTAAGGTTTTAATCTTATTGGAAGAAATATTTTTATAATATTTCCATATTTTCATTTTAATATATTCAGAATCTGTAATTATATGTTCTCTTTCATTCTGAATAAGAATAATTGGTGTTTTCTTCCCTTTTCTTCTTCATTCTTAGTAGGAGTATATCAATCTTTCCATTTTTCCAAGTAATCCACTTTCGGTACTATGAATTTTTTTATTGTTAAACAATCACTATTTCACTGATTTTGATTCTTATTGTTAGCTTTTTCACATATAATTTGGGTTTACTTTGTTATTTCTATTCTAGTTTTGTTGAGAGGAAATTTATATTGTTGATTTGACAACTTTTCTAATATAAGCAGTTAATGAAATAAATTTTCTGCTAGCAGTGCTTTTAGCTGAATCCCATATATTTTGATAAATCATAGTGGTATTATTCTATAGTTTAAAATATTTTCTAATTTTTCTTGTGATTTTTTTAGCCCATGGATTATTAAATGTGTGTTTTTTAATTCCAAATATTTGGAGTATATCTTAGATATCATATTGTTAATGTTTATGTTATTTCTCCTGTGGTCAGAAATATTTCAATCTTTTAAAATGTATTAAGATTGGTTTTGTGGTCTAGTGCATGGTCTATCTTGATGAATGTTCCACGTGTATATGAAAAGAATGTGTATTCTGTTATTCTGAGGTGTAGTATTTTGAAAATATCATTTAGGTCAAGGGAGTTGACAGTGTTTCTTAGATCTTCTATATTCTTAGGGTTAGTTTATCAACAGTATTTGCTCCGCTCCATGAGAGTCATCAAATTCTCCAAAATAATTACTGATTTATTTACCCTTTAATTCTGATTGCTGTGTTCATGTATTTTGAATCTGTGTTATTAGATCTATATACATTTAATATTGTTGTTTTCCTTTTGAATTAACCTTTTTATAAATGTAAAATAGCTCTATCTCTGTAGTATTCACTTTATCGAGCATTATCATAGTCACACTCACTTTCTTTTACTTAACATTTGTGTAGTTGTTTTTTAAGAACCTATATCTATTTTTATATATGAGTGTGCCACTTAATATTAGCAAAAAATATGTCTCTAATTTCTATTTTTTCTGGATTGTTTAGTTATATTTAATGTAATTTTGGATACGGTTGGGTTTAATTCTACCATAATTCTATATGTATTTGTAGAATATAATATATCTTTTGTATGTACCTTCTTCTTTTCTGCTGCCTTTTAAGTTAACTGAATTTGCTTTGTTTTTTATTGATATATAGTATTTGTACATATTTATGGGGTACGTATGATTTTTTTTTTACATTCATGGACTGTGTAATGATTACATCAGGGTATTTGGGGTGTTCAGCACCTGAAGTAATTATCATTTCTATGTGTTTGGGACATTTCTAGTCTTCTCTTCTAGCTACTTTTAAATATACAATAAATTGCTTTTAACTATAGTTGTCCTACTCTGCTATTGAAAAATAGAACTTCCTTGTTCTATCTAACTATATGTTTGTGCCCATCACGAACTTATCTTCATCCCCCTTCCTCCTACATACCTATTCCAACCTCCAGTGTCTATCATTCTATTCACTATGTTCATGAGATCAATGTTTTTTAACTCCCACACGTAAGTGAGAACATATTTGTCTTTCCATGCTTAGCTTATTCCACTCATCAGTGACCTTCAGGACCATCCATGTTGCTGCAGGTAAGATGATTTTGTTCTTTCCTTTATGGCTGAATAGCATTCCATTGTGTATATATGCCACATTTTCTTTATCCATTCATCCACTATTGGAAACATAGATTGATTCCATATCTTTCTTATGGTGAATAGTGCTGCAATAAATGTGAGAATGCAGGAATCCCTTTGATATACTGATTTATTTTTCTTTGAATAAATACCTAGTAATAGGATTGCTAGATTATATGGTAGTTATATTTTAGTTTTAAATAAGTGTCCATACTGTTTTCCATCGTGGCAGTACTAATGTACATTCCAATGCACATTGTACAAGAGTTCCTCTTTCACTGCATCCTCACCAGCATCTGTTACTTTTTGTCTTTTAAATAATAATCACTCTGTGGTGAGATAATAACTCATTATGGTTTTGACTTGCGTTTCCCTGATGGGTAGTGATGTTGAGTATTTTTTTCATATACCTTTTAGTCATTTGTACGTATTCTTTTGAGAAATGTCCATTTGTGTCCTTTGTTCACTTTTTAATGGGATTATTTGGTGGTGGTGGTGTTGTTATTGTTACTGTTGTTTGAGTTATTTGCATATTCTAGATATTAGTCCCTTGTTGGATGAATAGTTTTTAAATATTTTCTCCCATTCTAAGGTTGTTTCTTCACTCCATTGTTTCCTTTGCTGTGCAGGTTTTCATTTTAATACAGTCCCGTTTATCTCATTTTGGTTTTGATGCCTGTGCTTTTAAGGTTTTAGCCATAAAACCTTTTCCAAAATAAAATGTTTCCCCTATGTTTTCTTCCAGTAGTTTTATAGTTTTGGGTATTTTGGGTCTTATATTTAAGGCTTTAATCAATCTTAAGCTGTTTTTACCAAGCACCAGTTATTGAAGAGGGTGCTGTTTCCCCATTGTATGTTCTTGGTGCCTTTGTCAAACTCAATTGGGTGTAAATATGTGGATTTCTTTCTGGCTTTTTTTTTTCTCTTTTTTTGGTCTATGTGTCTGTTTTTATGCCAATACCATGATGTTTTTATGTCTGTAGTATATTTTGAAGTCTGATAGTGATGCTTCTAGCTTTGTTCTTTTTGCTCAGAATTGCTTTGGCTGTTTGTACGTTTTTTTTTGTTGTTGTTGTTGTTTTTTGGTTTTGTTTTTTTTTTTTTTGGTGCTCTATGAATTTTAGGATTGCTTTTTTCTATTTATGTGAAAAATGACATTGGTATTTTGATAGGGAATGCATTGAATCTGTAGATAGCTTTTAACAGTATAGTTATTTTAACAATATTAATTCTTCTGGTTCATGAGCATGGGATGTCTTTCTACTTATTTGTGTACTCTTCACAAACAACTTATTAGTAATAAGATTAATTAATAATCGTATTCATCAGTTTTAGGCAGTTTGCCTTGTAGAGGTCTTTCAGCTTGTTGGTTAAATATATTTCAAGTGTTTTAAATTTTTTGTAGCTATTGTAAATGTGATTGCCTTCTTGACTTCTTTCTCAGCTAGTTCATTATTGGTGTACAGAAACACTATGATAGAATACTTTTTAAATTACATTTCATCACCCCAATAGCCTTTAAGATATTCCTCTTTTATTATTATTTTATTATTACTATTTTGTTACTTAATCTAGAGTTTAAAACACAAACATATACATTTGTTTATGTGTTGTCTAAAGATCCTTTCCTGCTTTAATGGCGGAGTTTACTAGTCACAACAGAGCAATTATGGCCTCCAAACCTAAAATAGTTACTATCTGGCTGTTAAAGGATGAAAAGTGTTTCTTGCTTTCAATTCGTATGTTGAAGCCACAATTTTCAGTACCTTAGAATATGACTGTATTTGCAAATCTAGTCTTTAAATTGGTGATTATGTTAAAATGAGGATAATTGGGTAGGCTCTAACCCAAAATAACCGCTGTCCTTATAGCAGAGAAAATTTAGACACACGGAGAGGCACCAGGATGTATACACACAGAAGAAAAACCATGTGAGTACCCTTAGAAAGTGGTCATCTGAAAGTCAAGTAAAAAGAACTTAGGAGAAACCAAACCTGCTGTTTCTTGAACAGTGGATTATTGGACTTCTTGCTTTCAGAAGTGTGAGGAATTAAATTTCTGTTAAGTCACCAAGTCTAGGGGATTTTGTTATGGCAGCCCTAGAGAATGAGTAAACCAGCCTTACATAGCAATAACATTTGCTTACCTATGTTCTAGAGGGAGGTTCTCATGCTTATTAGCTTAAGGCTTAGCTTTCCTGATGTTTCAGCTGAGTATCAAGGGTATTAATAAGGTTTTTCCAGTAAGCCTAGCCTGGAACTCGAATTTCTTTCAGAATTATGCAACCTGTAGTTCCTCTGTTTCACTCCCAACTCTATAGCAGCCATTCTTTGTTAAGGATTTATGGACTGTACCCTGTGAATATGCAGTCCAGCTCTCTGTCAAAGAATTGTAAGGATCTCACATGTGTACTTCTGATTCCCTCTTTCACACAATAAACAAAAGTAAACTCCAACTGGATTAAGACTTAAACATAAGTTGGGAGATTGCAAAACTACTATGAGAAAACACAGGGGAAAAGCTTCATGATATTAGACTTGGCAAAGATATTAGATATGACCCCCAAGACACAGGCTGGAAAAGTACAGATAGACAAATGTGATTTGATCAAATGAAAATGCTTCTGCACCGCAAAATAAAAAACTGATGGAGTGAAGAGTCAACTTACTCAATGTAAGTAAATATTTGCAAATCATATAAGGGGTTAATATCTAAAATAAAAATATAAACAACTCAAGAAAACAAACAATTCAGGTTTTAAAATGAGTAAACAACCTAAAAAGACATTTCTCAAGAGAAAACATGCAATTGACAGCAGGTATGTGACAAGGTGCTCAACTTCATTAATTATCAGGGAAATAAAAATCAAACACAATGGCATATTGCTTCATACTATTGAAATGGATAGTCTCAAAAAGACAAAGGTAACAAGGGTTAGGAAGAATGTGGAGAAAAGGGAACTCTTGTAGACTGTCAGTGGGAATGTAAATTGGTATAGTCATTATGGAAAACAGTATGGAGCTTTCTCAAAAAATATTAAATAAATAAAAAATAGAACTACCATATGATCCAGCAATCCCACTTCTGGGTACATATTCAAAGGAAAGGAAATCAGTATATGGCGAAAATATCTGCACTCCCAAGTTCATTTCAACATTATTTGCAGTACTCAAGGTATGGAATCAACCTGTGTCCACCAACAGACAAATGAGTAAAGAAAATATGGCATGTATTCAAAACAGAATACTGTTCAGTCTTAGAAAAAAAGCAAATGTCATCATTTGTGACATGAACGAACCCTTAGGATATTATATTACGAGAAAGAAGCCTGACACAAAAAGACAACTACTGAAGAATCTCACCAGGCTTTGGTATCAGAATGATGTTGGCCTCATAAAATGAGTTAGGGAGGATTCCCTCTTTTTCTATTGATTGGAATAGTTTCAGAAGGAATGGTACCAGCTCCTCCTTGTACCTCTGGTAGAATTCAGCTGTGAATCCATCTGGTCCTGGACTGTTTTTGATGGGTAGGCTATATAAACAGACATTTCTCAAAAGAAGACATTCATACAGCCAACAGACACATGAAAAAATGCTCATCATCACTCGCCATCAGAGAAATGCAAATCAAAACCACAATGAGATACCATCTCACACCAGTTAGAATGGCAATCATTAAAAAGTTAGGAAACAACAGGTGCTGGGGAGGATGTGGAGAAATAGGAACACTTTTACACTGTTGGTGGGATTGTAAACTAGTTCAACCATTATGGAAAACAGTATGGCAATTCCTCAAAGATCTAGATCTAGAAGTACCATATGACCCAGCCATCCCATTACTGGGTATATACCCAAAGGATTACAAATCATGCTGCTATAAAGACACATGCACACATATGTTTATTGCGGCACTATTCACAATAGCAAAGACTTGGAATCAACCCAAATGTCCATCAGTGACAGACTCGATTAAGAAAATGTGGCACATATACACCATGGAATACTATGCAGCCATAAAAAAGGATGAGTTCGAGTCCTTTGTAAGGACATGGATGCAGCTGGAAACCATCATTCTCAGCAAACTATCACAAGAACAGAAAACCAAACACTGCATGTTCTCACTCATAGGTGGGAACTGAACAATGACATCACTTGGGAAGGGGAACATCACACACCAGGGCCTATCATGGGGAGGGGGGAGGGGGGAGGTGGGAGGGATTGCATTGGGAGTTATATCTGATGTAAATGATGAATTGATGGGTGCTGACGAGTTGATGGGTGCTGACGAGTTGATGGGTGCAGCACACCAACATGGCACAAGTATACATATGTAAAAACCTGCACATTATGCTCATGTACCCTAGAACTTAAAGTATAATTTAAAAAAGAAAAAAAAAAAGAATCTCACCTATATGTAGAGTTTAAAAACAACAACAAATAAAACATTGAAGCCACAGAAGTAGAGAATAGAATGGTGTTTATTGGAGGATGAGGTACAAGGGATTGGGAAGACATTGGTCAAATAACACAAAACATCAGTTACATAAGAGAAATAATTTCAAGAGATCTATTGTACTACGTGGTGACTGTAGTTAATAGCTATATGTTTTATTCTGAAAATCTCTGAGAGTAGATTTTAGGTGTTCTCACCGCAAAAATATGGTATGTGAGGTAATGTGTATGTTCAACTCATATGACTCAACTGAGCCATTCCAGCGTGTGTACATATTTCAAAATATTATGTTGTCTTTTAAAAAATAAGCATTTTTAATTTGCCAATTAAAAATAGTATGAGCTAAAACTATAAAACATATAAAACCTATAAGAAAATATGGAGCAAATCTTTATGACATTAGATTTGACAGTGATTTTTTTAGATATGATGCCAAAAACACAGGCATCAACAAAATATATATATAAATTTTTTGGACTTCATCAAAATTAAAAACTTATTTGTGCTATCAAAAAAAGTGAAACACTATCAAATAGTGAAACACTATCAAACAAGTGAAAAACCAACTCATAAAATGAAATAAAATATTTGCAAGTCATATATTTGATAAAGGATTGGTTTCTAGAATATATAAGGAGCTCCTACAACTCAACAATGTAAAAGAATACCATTCAATTGAATAGTGGACAAAAAGCTTAGACAATTCTCCAAAGAAATATGCAAGTATTCAATATATACAAAAATTGCCAACATCATTAGTCATTAAGAAAATTAAATGAAAATGACATATTACTTTATACCCATTATAATGGCTATTATCAATACAAAATAAAACTAAACTAAAAACAAAGTTGTTAAGGATGTGTAGAAATTGAAACCCTAGTACATTGCTGATGAGAATGTAAAATGATGTAGCAGCTGTTGAAGACCTCTAGTGGTTACTGAAAAAATTCAGTATAGAACTACTATATATCCAGAAATTTCACTTATAGGTGTGTATCCAAAAGAATTGAAAGGAGGGACTGGAACAGATATTTGTACATCAATGTTCACAGCATTATTATTTGCAATTGCCAAAAAGTGGAAATAACTCACATGTCTATATATGGATGAATAAATTATCAATATGTGATCTATACATCTAACGAACTACTCTTTATCCTTAAAATGAAATAAAATTCTGATGCATATTACAACATGGATAACTTTTAAAAATATTATGCTAAGTAAAATAAGTCAGACATAAAAGGGAAAACATTGTATGATCTCACTTACATGCGATACCTAGAGTAATCAAATTCTTAGAGACAGAAACCAAAGTAGTGTGTTATAGGGTCTTGCGAGAGGGGAGCATTGGGAATCATTGTTTAGTGGGTACAGGGTTTCAAGTTTGAAGGATGAAAAGGTCTGGAGATGAATAGTAGTGATAGTTGCACGAGAACATGAATATTCTTAATTCCACTGAACTGTATGCTTAAAAATGGTAAATTTTATGTATATTTTACCACCATAACAACTGATACAGTAGAAAGAAAAAATCATGAATGTGGAAATATCCCTAAAGAACGAGAAAAAAAAATTGAGTGAAATGGCTTTGGAAGTTAGAATATAGGAATAGAACAGAGAAGAGAGTTATGATAAAATGAACAAAGAAGCTTTTTTGTTTTTCGCAATTGTCAAAAAGTGAAAGTAACCCATGTGTCTATATATGTATGAATGAATTATCAATAGGTGCTATATACATCTAATGAACTATTCTTTAGCCTTAAAATGAAACAAAATTCTGATGCATATTACAACATGGATGACTTTTGAAAATATTATGCTAAGTAAAATAAGTCAAACGCTAAAGGGAAAATATTGTATGAATTAGTATGAAGAAAATTAGTAGATTAGGAAGATTATATCAATCAGGTCATATGTAAAAGAGACGGTATTGTTGAGAGTGAGCAGAGCAGGGATGGAGCTTGGATTTGCACTTGGAAAATGGACTGGTGTGGGAAAGAGTTTTTAACAGAAATTCTGTAAGTAATTTATAGAAATATTTATAGTATATTTTAATCAGCACACTTCAAGAGTAACACGGCATGGTTTATTACAAAGCAGCAGAAACATTTTAGATAATTCATTCTCAAAATCTGAGCATGCCCTGTGCAAAGAATTAGTTTACATATCAATAATTCAGTACTCCAGCAGAGGGACGTCTTGAGTTAAAAATTAACAAAGCAGCACTGGAAACAAAAGAAGGAATCTATTGCTTCCCGCTCAACTGCCACTATTATACTACAGTGACTAAAAAAAAAAAAAAAAAAAAAAAAAAAAATGCATTTTATAAAAATTTGTAATGCACTTAATATGGTCTATGGCCAACAATGCCTAATTTTTCAAAATATAAATTAAATTAACCCTTGGAACTTTTTAGCTACGGATCAGTAACATTATTGGAACTTGGATATAAAAATTTAGCTCTTTAATTATGCTATTCAGACATAACATATATTAAGTCCCATGTTAACCATCTTTGTTATTTTGCCTCCTAATATTTTGTACTATTTATACCTTATTTTCCTCTTATAAACAGTCCCAAATTAAATAACAGTATTTGATAATACATTACACATGTAAACCTCTTGTCTTTCTCAATATCGTCATTCGAATTTTAATAGCTTCTTTTGTTTTAATTTTAAAAACACATATAAAATAGAAGTTTTAAATTAAAACATTACATGTTTTGGACATTGGTTCCATTACTTTATTATTTTTAATTAATAGCTTCTTTGTGATTTTTTTAACAGAAATTGTATGAATGAATAAAATCTAGCAATTACTCTGTTACAGAGTTGTGCTTCCAACAGAAAGATGTTTTATAACATAGCCAGTTAACAGGAATTTATAAAATCAAATTATGTCTTCTCACTTTTGATTCAGACAACAGATGCAAGAATTAACATTTTCAGCTTTGATCACTGTCACCACCCAGTCTTTGGACATCATTTCTTTAACTTAGCAAGTAAGGGTTGATTGACTAATTATGTTTCAGGCACCTATGTCCTAGGAATATGCATGTTAATTTAAAGAAGAAAACCTCTTTGTCCTAATGGACTTTATATTGCGCTAATTGTTCTCCTGATCCTCAGAATTGTTACTTTCAGGTACTTCTGAAAGTGGGGATAAAAAAGGGCAAAATTAAGAAGATTGTCCTTTTCATGACTTTATCTAGCTTTGCTTCTCTCTTTTATACTAGTTTATCTTTGTTTTCTTCATTTCAATCAATTCTTCAACTTCATCTACAAATACATTAGACCTCTTCAGACTGTAAATTTTGGGGGGAATTTATCCTTTTATGGTGCTTTTGGTGCCTAAAACAGCAACCCAATTCAGAATGACTTAAATAACAATGAAATTTACTAAGTTACAAAAGTAAGGAGTCAGGGTGGCCTCAAGGCTCTGGCTGCATTTGTCTGTGATTCTTTGCAATCTGTAGTTTTTTCATATGCTGGATTTACCCTCAGGCTTCTAACAGTAGGATTGAAATAGCTCAAGGTGTCAACTTCTGACATGGTGAGGTCCAAAAGAAGAAAAGTATGTCTTTTTGTAGTGTCATGCTGACCTTCCTGAGAAGGAACTCCACAGGGTTTGCATATCACATTGACAAGTTCTGGGCCACATGCCGATTTCTAAACTCATTACTGGCAAAATAATGAAGATTTTATTACTATGATTGGTTTAGATTAATAGTTCTGAGTGGTACCAGCTATGACTACTGCAACATCTCAAGTAAGTTTCTCTTAGACCATTTTTGGTCTACTTCGGTTTATATTGTTGGATGATGTTAACCCCTATGCTCCATTGTTGCTTGTGTAATGTAAGAAATGCATCACATAAAATCCATTATTTTTATATTACTTAAAACATCCAGATAGAGTGTTTTATATATTGTAGTATATAGCACATTTTTTTTAGTTGAACTTAGTTTTCACTATTTGAGGGTCAATATTGGTGTAGACTGGAAGTTTCATAGAAAATTGATTTCAGACTCAATTATCATAGTTGTTTTTTTCTTTTAAGAAACTGACTATTCAGTAACAATTATTATTAACACTATTTTTGTTATTAAAATTATTGATACTAGAGTACAAAAAGGATAAGAAAAATGTGATTTGTTACTGTGAAAATATTAAGTTCTGTCATTTTACATGGATTCTTTCTCATGTATACCTAAATATCATAGACCAACCTTGCTATCATTGTTTTATATTTATACATTTATTTATTTATTTATTTATTTGTTTGTTTATTTATTTATTTATTTTGGAGACAGCATTTTACTCTGTCGCTCAGGCTGGAGTGCAGTGATGCTATCTCGGCTCACTGAAACCTCCGCCTCCCAGGTTCAGGTGATTCTCCTGCATCAGCCCTCAGTCTACAGTGTAGCTGGGATTACAGATGTGTGCCACTACATCCGGCTAACTTTTGTATTTTTAGTAGAGATGGGGTTTCATCATGTTGGCCAGACTGGTCTCGAACTCCTGGCCACATCCACCAGCCTCAGCCTCCCAAAGGGCTGGGATTACAAGTGTGATCCCTGGTATATCCCACAACACCTGGCACTTATACTTTTCTCTCCAGCAGCATATTGACACTATAACTTGACTGTAAGAATCTTTAGGAAATGACATAACAGGGTGGGTCACAGTGGCTCACACTTGTAATCCCAGTACTTTGAGATCACTTGTGGTCATGAGTTCAAGATCAGCTTGGCCAACATGGTGAAACCGTGTCTCTACAAAAAATAAAAATGAAAATAAAAAATAATCCCCCCCAAAATATTAGCCAGACAAGGTAGCAGGTGCCTGTAATCCTAGCCACTCGGGAGGCTGTGGCACAAGAATTCCTTGAACTCAGGAGGCAGAGGTTGCAGTGAACTGAGATCATGCCACTGCACTCCAGCGTGGGCGACAGAGTGAGGCTCTGTCTTAAAAAAAAAGAAAAAAGAAAAAAAAAGAAAGTGATAAAACACACCTGAGAAAGTCTGAAAGTTGCATGAGCGTCATGGGATTAATGAAACCACAAAATCCAATCTACATGTTATGGTTCATAGGCAATGAAGTACAATAATTTCCTGAAAAGCAGGTTTTAGAAGTAGATACCTGCACTTTGAAGCCTGACACAACTTCACAGCATATGAATGTGTTTATTACTTCACTTCTGTAATACTCAGTTTATTTATACATAAACTGAGGCTATTAGACTCATACTTCATCTCCTTGTTTTTAGCATTGAAATAATACATCTATAATGCCACCGTATATATGACATAACAAGCTCGCAATAAATGGCAATGTTATTAATACGTACCAACTGTTGATTTTATAGATGTTGCCTAGTCAGTGATTATTTGTCTATGCTATATGCTTACTTGGTAAGCACAATAATGGCCCATCGAAGATATTCAAGTTCCTGGGATTTTTTTAACGTATTATATTACATAGTAAAGGGGAATTAAGGTACCAGATAGAATTAAGGTTGTTATTCATCTGACCTTACAACAGAGTGATTTTCCTGAATTACTCAGGTGACCCCAGTATAATCACAAGGGTCTTTAAATGTGGAAAAGGGACGCAGAAGAGGAGGTCAGAGTGATGTAATGTAAGAACTCTTGCTGACTTTAAAGATAGAAGTGGCCGGGCGCGGTGGCTCAAGCCTGTAATCCCAGCACTTTGGGTGGCCGAGACGGGCGGATCACGAGGTCAGGAGTTCGAGACCATCCTGGCTAACACGGTGAAACCTCGTCTCTACTAAAAAATACAAAAAGCTAGCGGGGCGAGGTGGCTGGCGCCTGTAGTCCCAGCTACTCAGGAGGCTGAGGCAAGAGAATGGCGTAAACCCGGGAGGCAGAGCTTGCAGTGAGCTGAGATCCGGCCACTGCACTCCAGCCCGGGCGACAGAGCAAGACTCCGTATCAAAAAAAAAAAAAAAAAAAGAAAAAGATAGAAGACAACTACAAGCCCAAGGATTGTGGGTGGCCTCTAGAATATGAAAAGGGCAAGAAAAAATATTCTTCCAGAGAATCTTCAGAAAGAAATACAGCCTTGTGGAAACCTTGATTTCAGTTCAGGGAGGACCATTTTAGGTTTCTAAACTATAAAACTGTAAGATTAAAAAATTGTATTATTTTAAGTTGCTACATTTTTGGTAATTTATAACAGCAGCCGTGGGAAACTGAAATACCTGCCAAAAATGTTTAATATATATTTGTGATACTTACTCTTACAACATAAGTTATATTAAAAGTAGTTAATGTCCATGAAAATATTAACATGTTAAATTGCTAACACTTCCCGTGTTCATTAATTTACTTATTTAATAAATAATTATTGAGTCCTTACTCTTTGCCAGGTATTGTGCTAGGTTCTAAAGAGACAGTGATGATCCAAATAAGTCACAATTTTGTCACTCATGGACTTTTTTCTCTATGTAAAATTAGCAAGGTTTGCTGATATATTGGACATAGGGAGTAAGAAAGACAGAAGTATTGATGAATGACTCCTAAATTTCAAATTTTCAGAACTGGATAGAGAAATGCCATTCACTGCGAGTGGACTTACTTGGTGAAGACTAAATCACATATTGCATTAAATATGGCGAATTTAAAGTAACTTTGAGACAGTCAAGTGGAGATTTTCTGTGAGAGCTAGATAAATGTAACTGGTATCACAAGAAGTCTGGGCTTTAAATACGAACCAATAAGAACAGAAGGCAACGGTATGATTAAGTTCCCCTAAGGAGAGCATATGGTATGAGCAAAAAAAGTACTTGGAACTGAGTCCTGAGGAATTCCAAGTGTAGAAGAAAACAAAATAACTTTATGTCATGAAATTAAAAAATAGAAACTGAAGTGTGATATTGGTAAACTTCATCAATGTCATTGCTGATGTTAGTGTGAGCCATCCAGGTGTAGTGATTAGGAGAGAATCCAAATTGGAGTGAGTTAGGAGTAAGGGTTGAAGAAATGAAATTCGATAGTATAGACAGCACTTTCAAGAAGCATGTCTATAAAGTGAAGAGAAGGAGAATCAGCATAAGAGCTGAATAAAAATGTAAGTCAAGGGAGAAATGTATTTTTAAATAAGAGAGACTGGAGCATGTTTTAAATGTCAGTAAGAGGGATTCACTTGAAAAATAATGCCTGACTATATAGGAAAACTAAGGAGCAATTGATCATTAGTTTGAGACACCGATAAGGAATAAGATTGAAAGCATGTGATGTTTGAGGGCACAGTGCTATATCTAACGACATAGCCATGGGGTAGAAGAAGAACACAGTTGTAGGTGATTTTATTTATTTATTCATTTATTAGAGACAGAGTGTCTCTCTGTCACCGAGGCTAGAGTGCAGTGTCGCTATCTCCACTCACTGCAAGCTCCGCCTCCCAGGTTCACACCGTTCTCCTGCCTCAGCCTCCCGAGTAGCTGGGACTACAGGCACCCGCCACTGCGCCCGGCGAATTTTTTATATTTTTAGTACAGACGGGGTTTCACCGTGTTAGCCAGGATGATCTCAATCTCCTGACCTCGTGATCCACCCGCCTCGGCCTCCCAAAGTGCTGGGATTACAGGCGTGAGCCACTGCGCCTGGCCAGTCGTAGATGGCTTTGTATGCTTTATATGCTTTTCAGTCAGAGCAGCCAGAAGAGAATATAGAGAAGAGGCTCAGGAAAAAAATAGAAAAAGATTTTTTACACTCATGGGTCCTAGAGAAAGGAAGCAAGACGTGCCTCAGAAAGCCACATGGGAAAGACACCAGGGTGGTCAGGAGGCAGAAGACGGGAGCAAGGGACAGCATCAATCCAGAGCCTTTATTGAAGTTTCTGAGGGAATGGCAAGGCAGGGCAGAGATATCAGTTTAGGATTGGCTGGTTTGAATAGTTTTGGTGGGCTTTGGGCTGTAGAGCTGGTCCTTAGTTTCCTGGCCCTGAAATGATTAGGCCAGAGGAATATTGTCTCCTGGAGTGTAAGTCAGGAAGAGGAGGTGTGGCTTTGGAATAGTTAATTTGCATATCAAAGACATGCTTCCAGTTGGAATCTTCATTATTTCCAAGAATTAGTTAGTCCTAGGAATGGCCATCTTTCCTCACCTAGAAAGGTTGCTTAAGATGTCCAAATATCATAATATTTGGATACATCATAATATACAGAAAAGTAATATATTTACAATACACAGATATTAGGTTTAACAGCCTGAGGTAGAAGGATGATCTTTTTTCTTTGAAGTGGCAGATGAACAGAGCCTATGGGGGAGGGGACAGATTAACAGATTTGAGGACAAAAGAAACTTAGACTGTTAGATATCTAATCTTTAGCGAGAAGGTAGTGTGGATTGCCAGACACATTCTAAACTGATTTACATGCATTTTCTCACTTCCTCCTCTCAAGGACACTTGGAGATAGGTACTTTTACTATCTCCACTGTATAAATGAGAAAACAATCACAGTAACTTCCCTAAGTTAATTTATATAGTAAAAGATAAGTCTGAGATTTAATTATGGGTTTCAAAGCCATCTCCTTTATATCTATGTTATATGGCCTCATAAGAGAGGCCTTCAGAGGAATTGTAGGAGAAATAGAAAATTTTGTCAAGTTCACATCTTTGTCAAACATATACTAGACTTTTAGTATGATAGCTTATGAAATCATTAAAAATCATTTTAAAAGTTGAATAAAAGTTATTGGTCAAAAGTTAAAGAGACTATACTCTAACCTGGGGGATATATATATATATTGTTTTATTGTTTCTTTCAGTAATCTGGCTCTCTACTTGGCTAATGTAACAACATACTACTACACTAGTTCTCATTCTCCTACTTCAAATACTCCTTTACAATGTCCTTTATAAACTCACAATGCCTCCCTCCCAATGTAAACAGTTAAGTTTTCATCTTTGATCCTAGTCCCTTCCTTTGATCCTAGTCCCTTCCCATTTTATAACTCTCCCTGAACAATCTGATTAACTATTAAGACACTATGCTGATGACTCACAAATCTCTCTATTTCTGAATTTCATTTGTAAGATATCTACAGGACAGTTTTCTGCAAAGCAACTTATAAATATTCTACAGATACTTTGAACTATACATGGATCAAGCCAAACTTCCTTTTCCTAGTTCTAGGATCTATCCTCATTTAAATGTCTCTATTGTCACAATTGTGGTATGCATACTCATCCCCTTTACTACCCCTCCAAACTGGTCTATATGATTATAATCTGCCCTTTCTCATTTAGATAGTGCTTTACACTTCTAAAACATGTTATAGCATACTACTATTCATTTTATAAGACATTGATGATTTTTCCATAGCTTTTGTTATACGGTCTATACTCCTTAATATGGCATTCAAATCCTACAGGTCAGTAAATCTCACATTTTGAGACATAGGCCCATTTTAATAGGATAAAAAACTGTGAAGCTTACGTACCTCACTCACTCCTACTGTCCAGTGGTAACAGAAAACTGAGGATAAAACAGTGATCGCAATAATAGCAATGTCACTATGATACAATCACAAAATGATCACAAAATTCTAAAATTTTCATAAACTATAAAATTTAGAATTTTTTGTCTTGTCAATAATATAAAATGTATTTCTTAACAGTTTTTTACAAACTGTGCTAAAAGAAAAGCAACTTTTGGAAACAATGAAAATAATATAAATGACAAGCTGATAAAAAAATATATTTTCTGAAAACTAACAGTTCCAACTATCAGTGTTTGCATGTATGGAAGAAGTGATGCACTGTTACTACACATTGAATAAGAGCCAAATTTCTTACAATATTCAATTATAGTCCTCCGTTAACTTTAGTATTTTACTGAGTGTTAGTAACTGTTAATAACTCACTTGATTACTAGTAGGAAAGCTGTCTTTCTTGACATTATTCTTTGTCATTCACCAAGTCATAGCGCACTTCCTTTTAGAAATAATAAATGACTTATTGCTAAACAATTAATATATTTAATCCTTCTGATAGTGTTTATTTTTCTACTACTACATAGAATGTTCTTTACCTTTCTTTCCACCTTTAAAAATTATACTCAACCATTGTGAAACTTTTCCCGATTTTACCAATTATTATAATTTATTTGTTTGTTTATACCTGTCTTATGGTTTTTATAGTGTTAAATGTTTGGCCTTACATCATAGTTATTTAGGTGCAACCATCTTCCCTATCAGAGTCTACATTTTTTTAGGATACAGGTTATGGTATGTTTATTAGTATATGTCTTGCAAATCTTAAGCATTCCTTTAACATAGGTGTTTCATCCTGTATTCTGAAAGTTTAAACACAATCTTTTTCATTTTAAACTGATATATAACATGTGAGACAAAATAGTGGTAGGCACAGATGATCATGTACAGTGTACAAATATCAACAGAACACAAAGATAAGCCTAGAACTATCTATTTACATTAACATTTGTGAAGACAAAAGAAAAAAATGAGGCAAAATCAGAAAAATTCTCAACCAATTCACTGCTCTAAATAACCAATAGACTTCGGCAATTAACTAACAAACTTTACGTGGACAAGCCCAGGAATAATTCTCAACTGGCCAAGAATTGCTACCCTCAACAAGTAATATTAAATAATCCAAAATAATAACACTGTTAGATGAAACCAAATGTTAAGGGTAGGTAATTAAACCTTTTATAAAGCCAGTTAAATAAAAATTCAATGTATATCTTCTACTCTCAGGTAAAAATTAACAAGCACCTAGAAAGACAGAGACACCTAACATCCTTTTTTTTGAGGTACTCAAGGCACATATGTGAAAAAGTATAATTTTGATTTTATACAAGAAACAATTGATGAACTCATTGCAGCACTCCTAACTGTGCTTTCCATCCTTTTCTTACTCTCTTGGTATTGAAAACAGTGACATATTTTGATAAAGATTTCGGTACTTTTCATTTTTATCTCTTATACGCCATTTTCTAAAAGCTCTTTCGTTAAGCATAATGAATCTACAGTAAGCTTCTGTTCACTTTTTCTTACAGAAAAAAAAAAAATCATGAATGTATCAAACCCTAATCTTCAGAGCAATTATGATGCTTTAGAAATGAGATACGATGTCAATGTCACTCCTGAGAAAATATGTAAAATTTTATACCAGTAGTCCTTGTTAGATCTGTATCTACTTCTAGTATAGGGCATGATTTTGTCAGAGATTAACAACTTTTCACTTTTGACACTGTATTAGTCAGGGTTCTCTAGAGGGACAAGACTAATAGGATATACAGATATAGATATAGATATTATAGATATGAAAGGTAGTTTTTTAAGAAGTATTGACTATCACCAGGTGAAGTCCCACAACAGGCCATCTGCAAACTGAGGAGGAAGGAAGCCAGTCTGATTTCTAAAACCTCAAAAGTGGGAAAGCCAATAGTGCAGCCTTCAGTCTGTGGTCGAAGGCATGAAATCCCCTGGCAAACCACTGGTGTAAGTCCAAGCATCCAAAAGCTAAAGAACTTGAAGTCTGATGTTCCAGGGCAGGAAGCACTCAGCATAGGAGAGAGATGAAGGCCAGAAGACTCAACAAGTTTCCCCATTACACTTTTTTCTGCCTGTATTATTCTAGCCACACTGGCAGCTGATTAGATGGTGCCCACCCAGATTAAGGGTAGGTCTGCCTCTCCCAGTCCACTGACTCAAATGTTAATCTCCTTTGACAGCACTCTCACAGACACAGCAAAGAACAATACTTTGCATCCTTCAATCTAATCAAGTTAACACTCAATATTAACCATCCCAAGTCCACCCCTTGTCAACTTGAACCCAAACACATCTCCTGAAATCACATATAATCTTCCAAGAAAGACAATAGTAAGGTCATAATTACACCTAACACAATACAACTATTTTTCCTACAATCGGAAGCACACTAATCCTTAACCTAAATGCTATTATATAAAGTTAACAACACTTAAATGCTGATGTGAAATCAGTACATCTTATGCCACATAATAAAGGAAAAAGAAAGGAAACAAAATAAAGATATTATCTTAGTACAAATGTATACATGCCCAAACATGTTCTCAACAAAATAAAGAGGAAACGCTCGTGACAATTATAGTCCTCTTTTCTGCAACTGGTCACGTGGTTGTCGCTCGTATTGATGGCAACCTTCTTCTACCACCCATTCTGTATTTCCTTTGCCTTCAGCAAGCACCTCAGCAGGTCATGATTTTTACCTGGTGGAGTGACCTAAACCTTCATTTCAGAAGGATCTGGGCTATCTGTAGACCTGCCTGGATTGCATTGTTGTAGTTTCCCATTGACCTTAATCACAGGGCGTGGTAATACTAAGAGACGTCCTAAGGGATGTCCTGTGTTCCACGCATACTCTTCCTCACCTCCACTGTGGAGTAGTAGACTGATTTCATCTTGGTAGTCTGGGTCAATCACCCCAGCCAACACTGTAACTCCCTTCTTAGCCTGTTGACTTAGAGGTAGGAGGAGCCCAGAGTGTTCAGGTGGCAATCTTGCAGTTTAATGGAATTATTGTTGTGTCTCCTGGTGGCAGCATTCCTTCTTCTGGAACTAAGACATTTAGGCCAGTGGAATGTAATATCCTGGGAGCAGGAAGGAGAAATGTTGTTAGTGGATCACTAAAGGTGATGGTAGTGGTGCCACTTCCACTTGCACCCTTTGATTCCTGGACCCGTGAATTCTAGCTAAGGGAGAAACAATGCCACATATTTGACACTGATCCAGAGCATACACGGCCTTCTGGAGAACTTTGTCCCAGCCCTTCAAAGTACTGTCACCTAGTT
Organism: Piliocolobus tephrosceles; assembly: GCF_002776525.5. Classification (NCBI taxonomy): domain Eukaryota; kingdom Metazoa; phylum Chordata; class Mammalia; order Primates; family Cercopithecidae; genus Piliocolobus; species Piliocolobus tephrosceles. The sequence continues at coordinate 66,562,491 of NC_045445.1, read as the reverse complement.
GGCATTGTAATTGTGACTTCAAAAGAACATTCCACCATTCTATCAATCCAGCGGCTTCAGGATAATGTGGAACATGGTAAGACCAGTGAATTCCATGAGCATGAGCCCACTGCTGCACTTCTTTATCAATAAAGTATGTGTCTTGGTCAGAGGCAATGCTATCTGGAATACCATGACAGTGGATAAGGTGAGTCCATGGATGGTAGTCTTGGCAGAAGCACTGTGTGCATGATAGTCAAACCCATATCTGGACTGAGTGTCTGTTCTGGTGAGGACAAATCACTGCCCTTTCCATGATGAAAGAGGTCCAATATAATCAATTTTTCACCAGGTAGCTGGCTGATCACCCCAAGGAATGCTGCTCAGTGTTGGTCTCTGCTGCTGGCAAACTGGGCTCTCAGCAGTGGCCGTAGCCAAATCAGCCTCAGTGAGTGGAAGTCCATGTTGTTGATTCCATGTATAACCTCCATCCCTGCCACCATGACCACTTTGCTCATGGCCCCATTGGGCATTGACAGGGGCAGCTGAGGAAAGATTCTGAGCAGTGTCCAGAGATCAAGTCATCCTATCCACCTGATTATTAAAATCCTCCTCTGCTGAGTTCATCTTTGGTGATCACTCATATGAGATACAAATATCTTAACAGTTTTTGCTCACTCAAAGAGGTTCATTCACATACCTCTTCTCCAAATTTCTTTGTCACAAGTTTTCCAATCATGCTTCTTCCAAGTCCCTGACCATACAGCCAAAACATTGGCTACAGCTCATGAGTCATTATATAATCGCACATATGCACATCCATGCAAAGTGCACAACCAGGTGCACTGCTTGAAGTTCTACCCACTGGGAAGATATTCCTTTGCCACTGTCCTTCAGGGATGTCCTAGAAAGAGGCTATAGTGCTGCAGCGGTCCACTTTTGGGTGGTGCCTGCATATTGTTGCAGAACCATTTGTAAACTAGGCCCTAGTCTTCTCTTCCTCTGTCAACTGATCATAGGGAATGCCCCATAAGGCCACTGGTGCAGACTGAGGGAGAGAAAGCAAGGTGGCAGAAGTGGGGCATTTGAGCCACTTCCTCATGTAACTTGCTTGCATTCTCAGGACCCGCTCAAGCCTGATCACATATATATCACTTCCATTTGATGATGGAATGCTATTATGCATGACCCGCTTTATGGCTAGATGGGTAATGAAAGCACCCAGTTCATGATAGGCAGTTCAGGTCACATAGTGACTTGATGACCCATAGTCAAACGTTCAGTTTCTACTGAAGCCCAGTAACAGGCCAAGAGCTGTCTCTCAAAAGGAGAGTAGTTATTTGCAGAAGATGGTAGGGCCTTACTCCAAAATCCTACAGACCTCCACTGTGATTCACCTATGCGGGGGCTGCCAAATTCTTCAAACAGCATTCCTGTCTGCCACTAACACCTCAAGCAACATTGGATTTGCTGGGTCATATGCGCCAAGTGGCAGAGCAGCTTGCACAGCAACGTAGACCTTTTGCAGAACCTTCTCCTGTTCTGGATCCCTCTCAATACTGGCAGCCTTTTCGGTCACTCGATAAATGGGCTGGAGTAACACACCCAAATGAGGAATATGTTGCCTCCAAAATGCAAATAGGACCACTAGGAGTTATGCTTCTTTCTCGGTTGTAGGAGGGACCAAATGCAGCAACTTATCCTTCACCATAGAAGGAATATCTTGACAGGCCCCACACCACTGGACCCCTAGAAATTTCACTGAGGTAGAAGGTCCTTGAATTTTTGTAGGATTTATTTCCTATCCCCTGGCATGCTAGTGTCTCAATAAGTCCAGTGCATTTGCTACTTCTCACTTACTGGATCCAATCTGCATAACGTCATCAATGTAATGGGCCAGTGTGATAGCTTGTGGAAGGAAAATTCAATCAAGATGCCTGCAAACAAGATTATGGCCTAAAGCCAGAGAGTTGATATACCCCTGAGATAGGACAGTGAAGGTATATTACTGGCCTTGCTAGTGGAAGACAAATTGCTTCATTGGGCCTTATGGACAGGCATGGAGAAAAAGGGTTTCCAAATCAATGGCTACATACCAGTTACCAGGAGTTGTGTTAATTTGTTCAAGCAATGAAACCACATCTGGTACAACAGCTGCAATGCAATCAGAGTTGCCACTTGGTTAAGCTTATAATAATCCACTGTCATTCTGCAAGATCCACCTGTCTTTTGCTCAGGCCAAATAGGAGAGGTGAATGGGGATGTGGTGGGAATCGCTACCTCTGTGTCTTTCAAGTCCTTGATGGTTGCATTAATCTCTGCAATCCCTCCACGAATAAGATAGATTTTTTTATTTACGATTTTTCTAGGTAAAGGCAGTTCTAATGACTTTCATTTTGCCCTTTCCATCATATTAGGCTACACCCTATCAGTCAGGAATCCATTGCTGGGATTCTGCCAGCTGCTAAGTATATCTATGCCATTTATGCATTCTGACATTGGGGAAATGATGACAGGATGAGGCAGGGACCCACTGGACCCCCAGTAAGTTGGACCTGAGCTAAAACTCTATGAATTATCTGACCCCCATAAGACCCTACTTTAATTGGAGGACCACAATGACGTTTTGGATTCCCTGGAATCAACATCAGCTCAGAGACAGTGTCCAATAGTCCCCAAACGGTCTGATCATTCCCCTTTCCCCAGTGCACAGTTACTCTGGTAAAAGGCCAGAGGTTTCCCTGGGGAAGGATGGGGGAAAGATTAACAACATCAATTGTTGGTAGCATAATGGGGACCTTCCTCAAGGGGAGCCAATCTCCCCTTTATTCAAGGGGTTCTGGGTCTGTAAACTGGTTCACGTTTAGAAATTGATTGAGAAGCCATGACTCTCTATTTTTATAATTCAATTTAGCCCTTTGTCCACTCGACCTGGAAGTTTTCTGCTTATATGAATTAAGTAATAATGCAGTATACTTCCTATCAATTTCACTTCTAAGAACACCACGATTAATCAGTCAGTGCCAGAGCTCTACATGAGTCAGACTATTCTGATTGCTGCTTTGCCTCTGCTGTCCATTACAGTAACTATGCCCACCTTGCCTTTGGTGGATGAGTGCCACCACTTGGCTCCAGACACCTCTGGATCCAATTATTCCCATCGAATTTAAAGTTTCTAATTGAGTGACCGTGGTTCCCACTATAAGATCTGGCATACAGAGAAGAACAATCACATTGATCTTCAAAGGCGCAGATGCAGAAGGGCATTGTGGCTCACACCTGTACTCCTAGAACTTTGGGATGCTGAAGCAGGTGGATCACTTGAGGTCAGGAGTTCGATACCAGCCTTGCCAACATGGTAAAACCCCATCTCTACTAACAATACAAAAATTAGCTGAGCATAGTGGTAGGTGCCTATAATCCCAGCTACTTGGGAGGCTCAGGCAGGAGAACTGCTTGAACCCCGGGGAGCGGAGGTTGCAGTGAGCCGAGACCACACCATTTCATCCCAGCCTGAGAGACAAAGGGAGACTCTGTCTAAAAAAAAAAAAAAAAAATGCAGATGTTTCCCTCACAAATCTATACTGGTGGAAGATATGACGTCTGGACCTTCCCAGCTGGAAGTGAGATTGGAAGCTAGCATTCCAATCTCCCTTAGCCTTTGGATACCTTCCTCTACATTAAACCAAGGGAGATCAGGCATTTCCACCTTGCTCACAGTAGGCCACATTTTGCTCCATATTTCAGGAAACCAAGCAAATAAACTGTTAGAGCTTTTTCTTAACTCCCCAGCTGCAACATTAAATCCAAGATTCCTGGTGAGTGGGCCCATATCAATAAATTCAGTCTGATCCAACTTTATGTTCCTTTCACTGTTATCCCACACCCTTAATATCCATTCCCATGCCTGTTCTCCAGATTTATGCTTATATAAATTAGAAAACTCAAACAGTATTTTCGGAGTGTAGCATACCGCCTCATGGGTCACACTCTAAACCTGACCTGTAGGGTTCTGCTGGGACTTGAGTCTAGTTATAGGTCTAGAAACAAACAGGGGTGTTGAGGGTGAGTCCTAAGGAGAAATAGCATTGTCTTGCCTGGCAACTGACTCAGGGGAGACCACCACTGTTGCCTCAGGCAGTGCATGCCTAACTTCCTCAGACAAAGGTGGAAAGGCTGATGGCACATAGGTCGGGGAGGGGAAGTTGCTACCACTGGAAGTGGGGAGGCTGTTTCCTCTGGCAAAAAGGGCTCATCAGAATTTAGGAGCTCAGTGCCCCCAAACTCATCAGGTTCCTCCCACATGTCCCCATTCCAAGTTGCAGGGTCCCATTCTTTTCCAATCAATGCCCTTACTTTAACAGTAGACAACTGGCAAGGCTGTGCATAAACCTTTCCTTGCAGGTCAACCACTTGCATGTTAAGAGTTTGTGTCTGATTTTTCACAATTTCAGTTCTTTCTCTACAAAAGATAAGACTCTCACTCAGGGCAATCTTAAAAGATTTGAGGCTCAGTATGTGCTTCTGGAGCTGGGAGATAGAATTACTGAGTTCATTATTATTTTCTTTCATCACACTGTCCAGTGAACTGAGGAGCACTCAGTCAATGTCGTTATAATTTTTGGGTCTCCACATATGGTCAAAGGTATTATGTATAGAGTCATTAAACTCCTTGCCCCTTACAAGCAATGAATCAAGAGTATGAAATGCATTTATTTTCCATAACTCTCTAAACAGTTCATGCCATGTACTGTCAGTGTTCTTCACACCATTAGAAGTATAGTCCTTAGCATTTTGGGGTCTAATCATATTAAGCAGCCAATTCCAGAAACCCCAAAATCAACTAAAGGACTCCATCCTTAAAATTATGATCTTTTAGTACCATTTCTGGTACCAAAATTTGTATTTGTCAGAGTTCTCTAGAAGGACAAAACTAAGAGGACAGATGTATATACGAAAGGAAGCTTATTAAGGTGTATTGACTCAAAAAATCACAATGTGAACTCCCACAATAGGTCACCTGCAAGCTGAGGGGCAAAAAAGCCAGACCGAGTTCTAAAGCCTCAAAAGTAGGAAAACCAATGGTGCAGCCTTCAGTCTGTGGCTGAAGGCCTGACAGTCCTTGGCAAACCACCAGTGTAAGTCCAAGGGTCCAAAATTTGAAGAGCTTGGAGACTGACGTTTGAGGGCAGGAAGCATCCAGCATGGAAGACAGATCAAGGCCAGAAGATTCAGCAAGTCTAGTCCTTCCACTTTCTTCTGCCTACTTTATTCCAACTGTGCTGAAAGCTGATGAGATTGTCCCCACCCAGATTGAAAGTGGGTCTGTCTCTTCCAGTCCACTGACTCAAATGTTAATCTCCTTTGGCAACACCATCACTGACACATGCAGGAATAATACTTTGCATCCTTCAATCCTGTCAAGTTGACACTCAATATTAACCATTACAAACACCTTACTCAAATACTGAGCAAAGGACAAAAAGAGGTACATTCACAATAAAGGAAGACAACTTAATAATGTAAAACATTGAACAGTAATGCTACTGTATATTTTATATTACAGGTAGTCATCTGAAAAAGTAAAGTGACAGGATATTATTAAGGAGAATGTTGTAAAAATAGATTAAAAATATCTGTACATATAGTGCTTTGGATGAATCTAAAAGTATAAAAATAATACATTCTTTTTCACTTAAGTTATAAAGCTGAATCTCAAGTATTGGTCATAGAGATGTGGTACAAGATGACAGATTAGAAAACTCCACCAATGGTCCCCATCTACCCCCTGCAAGGATACCAAATTAAAAACTGTCTTCACAGAAAAGTAAAACACCTAATTAAAAAAAATTAAATGAGCACTTATATTACCAGGTTTTAACTTCATATTGGTGAAAGAGACATTGAAGAAATACAAAAAAAAGAGTCTTGAATCATGGAGGCTACCCCTTCCCCACCCCAGAAACAGCTGCATGGTACAGAGAGCTTCTCTGGGTGCTGGGGGTTGGGGGAGAACACAGCAATTGTGAGGCATTAAACTCATTACTGTTCTGTTAGAGCAGAAAGGAAAATCACACCAAACTCATCTGTGACTACCCACAGAAGAAGCATTTAATCCAATCCTACAGAAGCGAATTGCCCATCCCAGTAATCAAAACTTGAGTGTCTGCAAACCTTGCCATCAACAAAGGCCAAAGTGTTCTCAGTCTCCAAGTATACTTGAAATCTTGAAATGAAGTCTAGGTCATAAGGACTACAACTTTTAGGCAAGTCCTACGGCTGTGCTAGGCCTAGAGAAAGTGGACTGGGGGGTGGGGCATGGGACTTACTGAGACACCTGCTGGGGCAGCCAAGTGTGTGCTGGCATGACCCTTTCCCAACCCCAGGCAGCACAAATCAAGGCTCCAAAAGAGATCTCATCCTTCTGCTCTAAAAGAGACTCCTTCATTCTGCATGAAGGGAGAAAAGAGTGGGGAGGACTTTGTATTGCATCTTGGATACTGGTTCAGTCACAGCAGGATAAGGCACCAGACAGAATCAAGAGGCCCCTGTTCCAGGCTTCAGCTCCCAGATGACATTTCTAGACACACCCTGGGCCATGAGAGAACAAGCTGCCTTGAAGGAAAGGACTCAGACCTGCCAGCATTGGTCACCTGCTAACTGAGGAGCCCTTGGGCCCTGAATAACCAGCAGCAGCACCCAGGTACTACATTGAGGGCCTTTGTGAGCCTCTGAGACTTGCTGGCTTCAAGGCGAGACTCAGCACATTACCAACTAAATTTGCTACACCGCAAAACTCCTTCTTCTTGTGAAAAGCAGAAAAAAATGCAAAGGGGACTTTGTCTTGTACCTTAGATACCAACACTATCACAGGAAGGTAGAGCACCAAACAGGCTCTTGGAGTTTGCAATTCTAGGACTTGACTCTTTGATGGCAATTCCGGACCTGCTGTCAGCCAGAGAGGAGCCCACTGTCCTGAAAGGTGAGTCCCCAAGGCAGGCAGCATTCATGACAAGCTGACTTAAGATACCCTGGCGCTTAAGGAAACAACAGTAGTAGTCTGACAGGACTTCTCAAGGACTCGGATGGCAGCAGTTATGGGGTGAGGCTCCCACGCCTTTGGAAAGCAGAGGGAAAAGTGGAAAGGACTGCATCTTGTGGTTTGAGTGCCAGATCAGCTGCAGGGCAATATAATACCAGGTAGACTTTTAATGTTTTTGACTCAAATTTCTGAGTCCTGGACAGAACTTTTGGATCTGCCCAGGGTCTAGGGCACCTTGCAGCTTTAAAGGGAAGGAAACAGGCCTAGCTGGCTTTGCCACCTGCCGGTTGTAGATCCTCAGGGCTTTGAATGAACATATTCATCAGAAAGAGAGTGGTTACAGCAGGACTTGGGTGAGACCGAGTGCTGTGTGGGCTTCAGGTATGACCCAGTGCAGTCATGGTGGTGGCGGCCACTGCAGGGCTTAAGCAGTCACTCCACTCTTAGCTTTAGGTGGCTAAGAAGAGAGAGAAGACTCTGCATGTTTTTTTTTTTTGTTTTTTTTTTTTTTTAAAGTAACAAAATAGAACAAGAGTCTCTGCCTTATCCAGAGAATTCTCCCAGACCTGTCCAAGATCATCAAGGTGGTACTACTCCGAGTCTGCAAGGACCACAGCCTTACTGGAGTTCTGGTGCACCCTAAAGCAGAAACAGCTTATATCAAAGCACCAAAGTCCTTTCAAATATCTGGAAAGCATCCCAAGAAGGACAGCTACAGTTAAGTTGAGACACTAAAGATGACAACAAATATCTAACTCTACAATGTCCAGAAACCCAAGAAAATCTACTAGCATGAACACCATCCAGGAAAACATTAGTTCACCAAATGAATAAGTAAGGTACCAGGGGAAAATCCTGGAGAAACAAAGATATGTGAGCTTTCATACCTTGAATTCAAAATAGCTGTGTTGAGGAAAGTCAAGATATTCCAGAGAAATAATTAGAAATTGTATTATATAAATTTAGTGAAGAGATTAAAATGATTAAAAAGAATCAAGCAGAAATTCTGGAGGTGAAAAATGCGATTGGCATACTGAAGAATGCATAACAGTCTTTTAATAGCAAAACTGATCAATCAGAAAAAAGAATTAGTGAACTTGAAGACAGGCTATTCAAAAATACACATTCAGAAAAGACAAAGAAAAAAGAGTAAAAAACAATGAAGCATGCCTATAGGAACTAGAAAATAATCTCAAAGGACACACCTAAGAGCTATTGGCATTACAGAGGAAACAGAGAAAGAGAGAGGAGTAAAAAGTTTGTTCAAAGGGATAATAAGAGAAAACTACCCAAACCTAGTGAAAGTGAAATATATCAATATCAAGTACAAGAACACTACAGAATACCAAGCAGATTTGATATAAAGAACACTATCTCACAGCAGTTAACAATTAAACTCCCACAGAGCAAAGATGACAAAAAGATACTAAAAGTAGCAAGAGAAAAGAAAAAAAAATAACATACAATGGATTTCCAATATGTCTGACAATAGACGTTTCAGTGGAAACATAAAAGGCCACAAGAAAGAGGCACAACATATTTAAAGTGCTAAAGGAAAGATAAAAACACAAACTTTTACCTAGAATAGTATATTTAGCAAAAATATTATTCATACATAAAGGAGAAATAAAGACCTTCCCAGACAAAGAAATGCTGAGAGATTTCATCAGTACCGGACCTGTCCTACAAGAAATGCTAAAAGAAGTACTCAATTAGAAAGAAAAACACATTAATGAGCAAGAAACAATCAGCTGAAGGTAGAAAATTTACTGGCAGTAGTAAGCACACAAAACACCCACACACTGTAACTGTGGTGTCTAAACTACTCATACCCTAAGTAGAAAGACTAAATGTTGAACCAATCAAAATAATAACTACAATGTCTTTTCAAAATATAATACAATAAGGTATAAATAGATACAACAAAAAGTTGAAAAGAAGAAGGATGAAGTTAAGGCAAGTTTTTATGAGTTTTCTTTGTGCTTGTTTATTTGTTCATTCAAATAGTGTTAAGTTGTTTTCAGCTTAAAATAATGGGTTGTAAGACAGTATTTGCAAGCCTCATGGTAACCTCAAACAACAACAAAAATATCATACAATGGATACACAAAAAAACAAAAGCAAGAAACTAAATTATATTACCAGAGAAAATCATCTTCACTAGAGCAAGATAAGAATGAAAGAATGAAGGGAGGGAAGACAACAAACTAAGCAGAAAACAAATAGCAAGATGGCAGGAATAAGTTCTTACTTATCAATAATAACATTGAATGTAAATGGACTAAACTCTCCAATCAAAAGACATAGACTGGCTGAATGGATGAAAAAACAAGACCCGTTGTTCCACTGCCTACAAGAAACACACTCCACCTATTAAGACACAGAAAGGCTGAAAATAAAGTGATGGAAAAAGATATTCCATGCCAATCGAACTCAAGAAGGAGCAAGTGTCACTATACTTTTATCAGACAAAATAAATTTCAAGATGAAACTATTAGAAGAGACAGAATCTCACTGTGAAATAATAAAAAGGTAAATTCAACAAGAAGATATAACAATTTTAAATATATATGCCCCCAACACTGGAGCACTCAGATAAATAAAAAAATATATTATTAGAGCTAAAGAGAGAGACAGGCCCCAATAAAATTAGCTGGAGACTTCAACAACTCACGTTTAACACTGGAAAGATCTTTCAGACAGAAAATCAACAAAGAAACATCAGACTTTATCAGCACTATAGGCCAAATGGATCTAATAGATATTTACAGAACATCCATCTAAGAGCTGCAGAATACAAATTTTTTCCCCTCATACATGGATATCATTCTCAAGGATAGACCATATGTTAGGTCACAAAACAAGTCTTATGACATTCAAAAAAATTGAAATAATATCACACATATTCTCTGACTAAAATGGAAAAATGTTAGAAATTCATAGCAAGGGGAATATTGGTAATTATAGAAATACAAGGAAATTAAACAAGATTCTTCTGAATTACCATTGGGTTACTAAAGAAATTTTTAAAAGAAATTAAAAATTTCTTGAAACAAATAACAATGAAAACACAGCATCCTCAAACCTATGAGATATAGCAAAAGCAACACTCAGAGCCTACATCAAAAAAGAGAAAAACTGCAATAAATATCCTAATAATACATCTTGAAGAACTAGAAAAGCAAGAACAAACCAAACTCGAAATTATTAGAAGAGAACAAATAATAAAGATCAGAGCAGAAATAAATGAAATTGACATGAATAAAACAATTTATCAAATAAGTAAAAAGTTGGTTTTTTGAAAGGTTAAACAAATTCACAAAGCTTTGCCCAGACTAACTAAGAAAACAAGAGAGAAGACTCAAATAAATAAAATCAGAGATGAAAAAAGAGGCATAACTACTAATACAGCAGAAATTCAAAGGATCTTTCATGGCTACTACAAGCAACTCCAAGTTAATAACTTGGAAAACCTAGAAGAAATGGTCAAATTTCTAGATACATACAACCTATTAAGATTTAACCAGGAAGAAATCCAAAACCAGAGCACACCGATAACAAGTAGCAACATCAAAGACATAGTAAAATGTCTCCCATTAAAGATAAATCTGGTACCTGATGATGTCACTTCTGAATTCCACCAAACATTTGAAGAGAGGTAATAGCATTCCCTCCAAGCTGTTCTGAAAACAGAAGGGGAGGGAATACTTCCAAACTCATTCTATGAGGCCAATATTATCCTGATACCAAAAGCAGGCAAAGACTCAAAATAAGAAAACTACAGGCCAATATATCTGATGAAATTTTTCCTCTCTTTTGATATAGGCGATTATACCGATAACCTTTTAACTGAGTACTGCTTTTGCTGTGTCTCATTGATGTAAAAATCCTCAACAAAATGCCAGCAAACCAATTCAACAATACATTAGAAAGATCATTCATCATGACCAAGTGGGATTTATCCCTGGGATGCAAGGATGGTTCAAAATATGCAAATAAATCAGTATGATACATTATATCAACAAAATGAAGAACACAAAACATATTACTATTTCACTTGATACTGAAAAGCTTTTGATAAAATTCTACATCTCTTCATGATTAAAAAAACCCTCAAAAAATTGGGGATAGAGAGAACATACCTCAACATAATGAAATCCATATACAAAAGACTCACAGCCAGTATCATAGTGATTGGGGAAAAACTGAAATCTTTCCTCTAAAATCTGGAAAATAGCAAGGATGCGCACTATCACTACTGTTATTCAGCATAGTACTGGAAGTACTAGCTAGAGTAATCATGCAAGAGAAAGAAATAAAGGGCCTCCAAATTGGAAAGGAAAAGTAAAATTATCCTTGTTTGCTAATGATGTGATCCTATATTTGGAAAAACCTAAAGACTCCACCAAAAAATTATTAGAACTGATAAACTAATCCCGTAAAGTTGCAACATTTAAATCAGCATGCAAAAATTAGTAGCTTTTTCTTTTTTTCTTTTTTCTTTTTTATTTTTTTTGAGACAGAGTCTGCTGTGTCACCCAGGCTAGAGTGTAGTGACATGATCTTGGCTCACTGTGACCTCCACCTCCTAGCATTTTTTATACTAGGTAAGCAATTTGAAAAAAAGAAATAAAAAAAGTCATCTCATCTACAATAGTCTCAAATAAAATTAAATAGTTAGAAATTAAATAAAGAACAAAAATATCTCTATAATGAAAATGAGAAAACACTAATAAAATAAATTGAAGAAGACACAAAGAAATGAAAAGATATTTCATGTTCATGAATTGAAAGAATCAATATTGTTAAAATGTCCATACTATGCAAATCCATTCTACAGAGTCAATGCAATTCCTATCAAAAAACCAATTACAATCTTCATAGAAGTAGAAAAAAATCCTAAAATTTATATGGAAACAGAAAAGACCCAGAATAGCCAAAGCTATCCTAAGCAAAACAAAAAAACTGGAGGAATCATATTACCTGACTTCAAATTATACTACAGATCTATAGTAAGCAAAACAAAACAGCATGGTACTGGCATAAAAACAGGCACATAATCCAATGGAGCAGACCAGAGAACCCAGAAATAAATACACACACCTAGAGTTAACTGATTTTTTACAATGGTTCCAAGAACATACACCAGGAAAAAGACAGTTTCTTCAATAAATAATGCTGGGAAATCTGGATATTCATAAGCAAAAGAATGAAACTAGACCTCTGTCTCTTGCCATATACAGTAATAAAATCAAAATCGATTAAATATGTACATCTAAAAGCTCAACCATTAAACTACTATAAAAAAAATTGGGTAAGATCTCCAGGACATTGGTCTGGTCAAATATTTCTTGAGCAGTACCCCACAAGGAAAGGTAACCAAAGCAAAAATGGAAAACCGAGATCACATCAAATTGAAAAGCTTCTGCACACCAAAGAATATAATCAACAAAGTGAAATGAAAATCCACAGAATGGGAGAAAATATTTGCAAACTACCAATCTGACAAGAGATTAATAATCAGAATTTAAAAGAAGTGGAAACAATTCTATATGAAAAAATCCAAGAATCTGATTTGAAAAAGGGCAAAACGATTTGAATAGACCTTTCTCAAAAGAAGACATACAAATGGAAAACTAGCATGTGAAAAGGTGTGTAACATCATTGATCATCAGAGAAATGCACGTAAAAACTACAATGAGATACTATCTCAACCCAGTTAAAATGGCTTATATCCCTGACTGGCAATAACAAATGCTGACAAAGATGTAGAGAATAGGGAAAATGTGTACACTGTTAGTGGGAATGTAAATTAGTACAACCACTATGTAAAACAGTTTGGAAGTTCCTCAAAAAAAACTAAAAATTGAGCTACCATATTATCCAACAATACCACTGCTGCTTATATACTCGAAAGAAATAAAATCAGTATGTCAAAGAGATCTGCATTCATATATTTGTTGCAGCACTGTTTACAATAGATTTGGAAGCAACCTAAGTGTTCATCAACAGATAAATGGATAAAGGAAATGTGGTACATATACACAATGGAGTACCATACAGCCATAAAAAAAGAGTGACACCCAGTCATTTGCAACAACATGGACGGAACTGGAGATCATTATGTTAAGCAAAATAAACCAGGCACAGAAAGACAAACGTCTATGTTCTCAATTATATGTGGAATCTAAAAATCAAAACAATTGAACTCATGGCCATAGAGAGTAGAATAAGGGTTACCATAGGCTTGGAAAGGTAGTAGAGTGCTGAGGGTTAGATGGGATGTTTAACGATACAAAAAATAGAAAGAATGAATAAGACCAATTATTTGATAGCACAACAGGGTGACTATAGTCAATAATAACTGCACATTTGGAAATAAAAAGTGTAATTGGATTATTTGCAGCTCAATGGATAAATGCTTGAGGAAATGGATACCCAGTTCTTCATGATGTCCTTATTTCACATAGCATGCCAGTATCAAAATATCTCATGTACCCCATAAATACATATACCTCCTATATAACTACACATATTAAAAATTAAAATTTTTTAAAAGTATTGGTTAAGATACCACATAATCAAGCTGAAATACATGCTATGGTGACAAATACTATTTTTGTTCTAAATATGAGCACAATTGATGTGAAAGAATAAAAAAGAGATGACAGTCTCTATTTTTCCTTTGCCTAGGTTCAATTCTATTCACTTAGATTGTTAACAAGGAAAATAAAAAGTAGTCCTTCAGTGTTGGGAATAGGCCCCCAAAATCTGGCCATAAACTGGCCCCAAAACTGGCCATAAACAAAATCTCTGCAGCACTGTGACATGTTCGTAATGGCCATGTCACCCACGCTGGAAGGTTGTGGGTTTACCAGAATGAGGGCAAGGAACAGGGGGCCCACCCAGGGCAGAAAACCGCTTAAAGGCATTCTTAAACCGCAAACAATAGCATGAGCGATCTGTGCCTTAAGGACATGCTCCTGCGGAAGATAACTAGCCAGACTCATCCATTTATTTCGGCCCATCCCTTTGTTTTCTGTAAGGAATACTTTTAGTTAATCTATAATCGACAGAAACAATGCTTATCACTGGCTTGTTGTCAATAAATACGTGGGTAAATCTCTGTTCGAGGCTCTCAGCTCTGAAGGCTGTGAGACCCCTGATTTCCCACTCCACACCTCTATATTTCTGTGTGTGTGTCTTTAATTCCTCTAGCGCCGCTGGGTTTGGGTCTCCCTGACGGAGCTCTTCCCAGCACTTCAGTCATTGCAGTAGTGAAGGTTAGTTTTTTTATTATTATTAATATATTTCAGCATATACCCCAGAAAACACAACTAAAATTCAGTAGTTCATTAAAGAATATTTAATATCAGCAGCTGATTATACCAAAGTTGAAACTAAGAGATGGTCAGGTGGACCGAACAGGTAACAATTGCAGAAAGCCTCCACTCCTAGAGCTAGAATTACAAATCAAAGAGATAGAAATATTAGACCTCAAGGTATACCCAGGGTCTAGGACTGCCAGAAAAGGAACCATTTTTGCAGATATTCATAAGCTGATCTTAACTAAAGTTCATATGAAAATGCAAGAAGCCCAGAAAGACCAAAATAGCCTTGAGAAATGAAAGAGCTGGAGGGCTTAAATCTCCCAATCTCAAAACTCACTGTAAATCTACAATAACCAAGGTATTGTGATAATAACATAGAAAAGACTTACAGATCCATGGAATAGAATTTAGAATCCAAAAATAAGCCCCATTTATGGTCAGTTAGTTTTCAAGAAGATTGCCAAGGGAATTCAGTGAAAAAAAAACAATAGTCTCTTTAAGAAATGGTGCTCAGAAAACTGGATATATACACAGTCGAAAAACGTGCCATTGGATCCTTACATGATACTATATAAAAATTATCTTAAAATGAATCAAATATCACAATTTAAGAGCTAAAGCTCTATAACTCTTATAAGAAAATACAGGGATAAATCATCATGATGCTAGATTTGAGAATTATTTCTCAGACATTACACAAGAAACACAAGCAACAAGAATAAACAAATACATTGAACTTCAAACAATGCAAAATGTTTGTGCATTAAAAGTATGCTATTTAGAAATGAAAAAGTCAATTCACAGACTAGAAGAAAATGTTTCCAAATCATGTATCTGATGAGGGTCTAGCATCCCAAAAAAAAAAAAAAAAGAACTATTGCAACTCGACAATAAACAAACAAATAACCCAGCTAAAAAATGGTTAAAGGATCTGAATAGACATTTTCCCAGTGTAGATATAGAAAAGACCAGTAAGTATATGAAAAGATATTTAACATCATTTCCATCAAGGAAATGCAAATCAAATCCACAAGGAGATACCACTTCACACTCATTAGAATGGCCATGATAAAAAAGACAAATAATAAAAGTTTGGTGAGGGATTAGGAGAAATTCGAGTCCTCTTTCATTACTGGTGACATTGTAAAATAATTCAGCTCCTTTGGAAAATAAATTGGCAGGTCCTCAAAATGTTCAATATAGAGTCTTCATGTGGTCTGTCATTCTACTTTTAATTATGTACCCATGAGAAATGAAAACACATGTTCATAGAAAAATTTATGCAATAATGCTCATGGGAGCATTATCCATATTAGCCTAAAGGTGGAAACAACTCAACTGTTTGTCAATGTATTTGTAGGTAAATAAATGTGCTACATAATGAAATATTATTCGGATATGAAAAAGTAATGAAATACTGAGTCAAGCTACAACATAGATGAAATGTGTTAAATGAAACATTAATTTAAATGAAAGAAGTCAGGCAAAAAAGATCACACTAGTATGATTCCATTATATACAGTGTCTGTAAATAGGTAAATCATAGAGACATAACTTAGTAATTGTTAGAGGCTGGGAGAGAATCAATGAACAATGAATGCTAACTGGTATGAGGTTTATTTTTGGAATGACAAAAATGTTCTGGAATTAGTGGTGATGGTTGCACAACTCTGCGAGTGTACTAAAAAGCACTGAAGGATACATTTTAAATAAATGATTTTTTTGGTATCTGAATTATATCTCAATAAAGCCATATAAAAAATTGAAGTGACAGTTATCTTTATTCTGTCCCTCCCAGAATTAGTTACCCTTAACATTTGGCATTTATGCTTCCAGTCTTTTGTTGCTTTGTAAGTACTTTTTAAAAATCCATACATAGGCCAGGCGTGGTGGCTGATGCCTGTAATTCCAGAACTTTGGGAGGCTGAGGCAGGTGGATTATGAGGTCAAGAGATCGAGACCATCCTGGCCAACGTGGTGAAACCCCGTCTCTACTAAAAATACAAAAATGACCTGGGCATGGTGGCGTGCACCTGTAGTCCCAGTTACTTAGGAGGCTGAGGCAGGAGAATCTCTTGAACCTGGGAGGAGGAGGTTGCAGTGACCTGAGATGGCACCACTGCATTCCAGTCTGGCGACAGAGTGAGACTCCATCTACATCAGTTAATTATTTTGTACTTTCACTAGAGATGGAGTTTCACCATGTTGCCTAGGCTGGTCTTGAATTTCTGAGCTTAGGTGATCTGTCTCCCTCAGCTTCCCGAAGTGCTGGAATTACAGACATAAGCCACGGCCCCCAACCTCACAAGTAGATTTTCAAGGAAGAATAATTGTTATTAAACAACATGAAAGCCAATTTTATAGGACATTGAATAGGCTAGAAGATGGTAATTATAGAGAAAAAGGAAGTGATAGATAAAAACAATCAGAGCTATAGATATTTTTGTTAATGACCAACTTTAATAATTGATCTAATTACCTCAGCACATAATTTTGCATTAAATGTGCAGTTGTATCTAGACCCACACCTAATTTTCCTTCTCTGGTTATGTGATTATGGGGGTGGTGCTGAGAAGAGAGATATGTTAACAGTGTTTATCAGGACACAGTAGAAAAAATGACTAGTTAATAATAATGTATTTTTAAAATGTCATATATTCAAATTTGAAACAGTTTACTAATCATATTTTTTCATTTAACATGCATAGTTGACCACTGAACAACAAACAAACAGGTTTGAAATGTGCATATTCACATATGTATAGATTCTTAAAAATAAGTATATTGGAAGGCCGGGCGTGGTGGCTCAAGCCTGTAATCCCAGCACTTTGGGAGGCCGAGATTGGCGGATCACGAGGTCAGGAGATCGACACCATCCTGGCTAACACGGTGAAACCCCGTCTCTACTAAAAAATACAAAAAACTAGCCGGGCGAGGTGGCGGGCGCCTGTGGTCCCAGCTACTCGGGAGGCTGAGGCAGGAGAATGGCGTAAACCCGGGAGGCGGAGCTTGCAGTGAGCTGAGATCCGGCCACTGCACTCCAGCCCGGGAGACAGAGCCAGACTCTGTCTCAAAAAAAAAAAAAAAAAAAAAAAAAATAAGTATATTGGAACGTTTTTTGAAATGTGTAACAATTTGAAAAAATTACAAATGGCACAGACTAGAAATACTGAAAAAAAATTTTTAAAAAGTATGTCACGATACATAAATATATGTAGATATTGGTCTATTTTATGATTTACTACCATAAATATACACAAATCTAGTATAAAAAGTTAAAATTTATCAAAACATATGCACACAGACTGTACATGGAGCCATTAGCAGTCTAGAGAAATGTAAACAAATGTAAAGATGCAGTACTAAATCACAATATAAAATTAACTGTAGTAGATACTGTACTATTGTATAATTTTACAGCTTCCTTCCATTACTGTTTCAGTGAGCTCAAGTGTTGAGAGTACATGCTTAGAATGCCATGTGACATTTAATCATCACTACATGAGCAGTTTGTCTCTCCAGTAAATTGCATATCATATCACAGTAAAAAATAATCTCTCATGGTTCTCATGTATTTTTCATCATGTTTAGTACAATACCATAAACTTTGAATAACACCATGGGACCCACATGAAGTGCCAATAGTGATGCTTGAAATGCTCCCAAGAAACAAAGTCATGACACTACAATAAAAAGTCAAGACTGGGAGCAAAGATGGCCAACTAGGCACAGCCAGGAAGAGCTTCTCCCACTGGGAGAGAACAAGCCATCAAGTAGACTGGCACACTCCAAACAGATCATCAAAGAGAAGGCATTGAGAGTGGATGGAGGGAGGACACAGATCCCGGGCTAAAAAAGGAGGAAGCTGGAAACCCTTCATGGGGCTGCCAAGCCCCAGGACCCATTCTTGGCCCTCAGCAGCTCCTGGGGAAGGGGTGAGTAAATAGGCATGGAGCAGCCCATTCTTGCCATGGACCTCTGAAATACTAGCTGCAGGGGACCTCATGATCCCCACAGACATATGAGCTGTCAGGAGGAACTTCCCAGAGAATTAACAGAGAAAGAACTCCAGCCCGCATGGAACCCAGATGTTTGGCACAGAAATGGTTGCGGTGCAGCAAGGCCTTGAGTACCCATCCTTCAAGAGCTGCCATACTCCTCTAGTTGTCTTTAGCCTTTGTAGGCTGGCATACCTGGACAGAGTAGAGCTCTCTTACCCATGCAATGGGGACTGCCTGATCTGAGTACTCCCCAGTCCGTAGCTATATCACAGGGTCCCTGCCTGGCTGCACCTGCTTGCAGCACAGCCTCAGCGGCTAAGCTGAGGAACTTACCTGCAGCCATCATCATAGCTCTTTTACCAACAGACCCTGCCCAATAGGTGAAGGACTACTGCAGATGAGCTTTCACCAGGGAGCACCCATCTGCAGTCCTCCCCAGTGGGCACACAGTCACCCACAGCCTCTGCATGCTGATTCACCTGCATGCATTCAGCCACAGCCTGCGCCATGTGACTACACCAACATGTGTGTGCATGGGACCTACTGATGCCCACTGCTGCTGGCACATGTGCAAGCAGAGAATATGGCCACCCACTGCCTGTATGCCAAAGTGCTTTTGCTGGCATCCTTTATCAGAGTATTGTGGCCAGCAGACTAGAGACACATAGGCCCCTCTAGTAGAGCAGATTCTTAACCTCAAGGGGCTAGAGGAAAAAAAGCTATGGTCATGGTCCCAGTCCCCCAGGGTTATAGCACAAAGATCATGAATGCCGAGCTGAGCCATGACCTCCCTGAAATTACCCACAAACCAAGCCAACTGATGAACTCTAACTTATACCACAGTCAAACCCTCAAGGGCATCAGAAAAGAGAGAAGCAAATAACTTTATGAAAATGACAGCAAATTGAAAGATTAAAGAAAAATTAGCTAATGCACAGGAGCAGGTACCCCTGCAAGAACTCTGGACACTCTAAAGGCCAGAATGTCTTTTTACCTGCAAATGACCACACTAATTTCTCAACAGTGGTTCTTAAACAGACTGAAATGGCTGAAATGACAAGCATAGAATTCAAAATCTGGATGGCAATGAAGATCATCAAGATCCATGAGAAAGTTGAAACCCAGTGCAAGTAAACTAACAAATCTAGTAAAGTGATCCAAGAGCTGAAAAACAAAATAGTCATTTTAAGAAAGAATCAAACTAATCTACTAGAACTGAAAAACTCACTACAAGAATTTCATAATATAACTGCCAATATTAACAGCAGAATAGACCTAGCTGATAAAACAATATCAGAGCTTGTAGACCAGTTCTTCAAATCAACTCCATCAGTCAAAAATAAAGAAAAAATAATTTCTAAAAATAAACAAAACCTCTGAGAAATATGAGATTATGTAAAGACACCAAATCTATGACTCATTGGCATCCCCCAGAAAACGGGAGAGACAGCAAGCAACTTGGAAAACATATTTGTAGATGTTGTCCGTAAAATTTTTCCCAACCTCACTAGAGAGGTAAACATGCAAAGTCAGGAAATTTAGAGGACCCCAGCGAGACACTATACAAGACAATCCTCGTTAAGACATATAATCATTAGACTTTCCAAGGTCAATGTGAAAGAAAAAATATTAAAGACAACTAGCGAAAAGGGTCATGTACAGAGGAAACCCAGTCAGGCTAACAGCAGAAAATTCAACAGAAATAAATCAAACCAGAAGAGAGTGGGACATATAGTCAGGATCCTTCAAGAAGGGAAATTCCAAACAAGAATTTTATATCTAGCCAAACTAATCTTTGTAAGTGAAGGAGAGATAAAATCACTTCAGACAAGCAAATGCTAAAAGAGTTCATTGTCACAAGATCTGCCTTAAAAGAGGTTCTTAAGGGAGTGCTAAGTATGAAAACAAAAGACTGTTACCTGTCTCCACAAAAGTGCACTTAAATACATATCCCACTGACACTAAAAAGCAACTACAAAATCAAGTCCATATAACAACCAGCTAACAACATAATGACAGGATCAAATCTTCACATATCAATTTTATTTTTTTAATGTAAATGGGCTAAATGCTCCACTTAAAGGCATAGAATGACAAATTGGATAAAGAAATACATGAAACTGTATGCTCTCTTCAAGAAATCCATCTCACATGCAATAATATATATAGGCTCAAAGTAAAGAAATGGCAACAGATCTATCAAGGAAACAGAAAATGAAAGAGGGCAGGGGTTGCTATTCTTGTTTCACATCATACAGACTTTAAACCAACAATGATGAAAAGGAACAAATAAGGGCATTACATAACGAAAAAGGGTTCAATTGAACAACAACAACAAAAAAATGTAACTATCCTAAATAGATGTGCACCCAACATTGGAGCACCTAGATTCATAAAACAAGCTAATAGAGACCAACAAAGAGACTTAGATAACCCTGCAACAATAGTGGGACATTTCAACAACCCCCTGACAGTATTAGGCAGATCACTGAGGCAGAAAAAGAACAAAACTATTTGGGGCTTAAACTTTATCCCTGACACAAGGAACTTAACAGACATCTACAGAACACTCCAAGCAATGACAATGAAATATACCGTCTTCTCATCTGTGCATGGCACATACTCGTAAGTCAATCACACACTCGGCCATAAAGCAACTCTCAATAAATTCATAAAAACTGAAATTATACCAACAATACTCTTGGACCACAGTGCAATAAATATAGAAATCAGTATCAAGAAGAGCTCTCAAAACCATACAATGACATATAAATTAAACAACCTGCACCTTAATGGGTTTGGGTAAAGAATAGAATTAAGGCAGAAATCAAGAAATTATTTGACACTAACGAAAACAAACATACAACAAACCAGAATCTCTAGAAAGCAGCTAAAGAAGCGTTAAGAGGAAAACCTAAAATTGTAATAACCCTAGAAATAAACCTGGGACACACAATTCTGGACATAGGCCTTGGCAAATATTTCATGTTGAAGACCACAAAAGCAATTACAAAATTGACAAATTGACAAAATTGCCAAAATTGACATATGGGACTTAATTAAACTAAAAAGTTTCTGCATAGCAAAATAAACTATCATCAGAGTAAAGAGACAACCTACAGAATGTGAGAAAATATTTGCAAATTATATATCCAGCAAAGGTCTAATACACAGAATCTATAAGTAACTTAAACAAATCAACAAAGAAAAATACATATAACCTTATTAAAAAAAATAGGCAAAGGACATGATCACATACTTCTACTTACACATGACCAACAAGTATATGAAAAAATTCTCAACATCACAAATCATTAAAGAAATGCAAATCAAAACCACAATGAGATATTATCTTACAGCAATAAGAATAGCTATTATTAAACAGCAAAAAAAAAAAAAAAAAAAAAAAAAAACATGTTAGCAAGATAGTGGAGAAACAGGAATGCTTTTATACTGCTAGTAGGAATGTAAATTAGTTCATCCACTGTGAAAAGCAATTTGGAGATTTCTGAAACAATGTAAAACAGAACTAACATTCAACCCAGCAATCCCATTACTGGGCATTTATTCAAAGGTACATAAATCATTCTATCATAAAGACGCATGCATGTTTACATTTATTGCAGCACTTTTTACAATAGCAAAGACCTGGAGTCAATCTAGATGCCCATCAAAATTGCACTGGATGAAGAAAATATGGTACATTTACAGCACAGAAAACTAGATAGCCATAAAAAAAGAATGAAGTCGTGTTTTTTTGTAGCAACATGGATGCAGGTGGAGGCCATTATCCTAAGCAAATTAACAGAGGGGCAGAAAATTAATTACTGCATGTTCTCACTTATAAATGGGTGCTAAACATTCAGTATGCGGGGACACAAAAAGAGGAACAATAGACACTGGTAGTGACGAGGTTGAAGGGTAGGAGGAAGGTGAGGATAGAAAAACTGCCTATCTGTACTTTGCTCCCTATTTGGGTGATGAAATCATTTGTATGCTAAACCCTTGTGACATGCAATTTACCCACTTATCAAACCTGCACATGTACCCTTTGAACCTAAAATAAAATTTAGATTTAAAAAATAAACAGTTGAATTGCTTGATATGTACCATAGACTGAGGTCTGAAGCTGCAGTTGTCCACAATTTCAGATAGAAGATACATCTTGTAAACAGTGTAAACTTATGATGTTGATAAAGGTAGTGCAGTGCCATGAATGTATTTTCTCTTATGAGTTTCTTAATAACCTTTTATTTTCCATAGCTTACTTTATTGTAAGAATACAATAAAACATACAAAATATATAATACATGTAGCATACAAAATATGTGTTAATTTACTCTTTATGTTATCAGTAAGGCTCTGGTCAACAGTAAGCTATTGGTAGCTAGGTTTTTGAGGAGTCAAAAGTTATATTTGTATTTTTGTGCATGGGATTAGCTCCTATAACCTTTGCTTTGTTCAAAAGGAGTCAAGTGTAAGAAACAATGTAAATTTTTATTTGAAATTTTTCTTCTAGATATTTAATTCTTTTCTAATATTAAGGATATTTTTTAATTCATGTATTACTAATATCCTTAAAATATAAGGTATTCCAGATGTTTCAAATTTGTAATCAATAAACAACCTTAATATAATTTTCTTCAATTAAAACTAACATTCATGCATTATATTGTAGCATATAAAATAAACCTAGGTATATCAACATTTGAATTCCATAAACAGATAAACTGAGACTCTAAGGCTGTGAGTGTAATTCCAGATAGATCTTTCTAACAGTTTTAGCATAAATGGATTCACTACCCAACATATAATTTTTATTCTAGAATTAACCCAAGATATTTGGTATTTCTATTATTGCAGTTGCCTAGTAAACACATGGGTACCATGAAAGGGAAACATTAGAAGCAGGATAAACCAAGAAAATTAATACGATTTCTAGTTAATATGGACAATTTGGAACACTATGACTGCCATGCTATTTTTATACTTTCTTTTAAATATTCAACACTGGGCATATTGAGTAATTAAATAGCGAAATACTTTAGTTAACTATTTTTAAGTGAAAAATAGTTACACTAAAAATATATATTTTTTCTTCTTTTTGAAATTTTAATACAACTTTCTGAAAACAAAATATAAATGTAGGATTCTAAGTTCATAGTATACAAATTTTCCATATAATCATAATCTTTATAATTACATGTTTTAACAAAAAATTCCCAGGCACTGGCAGATCTCCATTTCAGGTAGTGTTGTACTACTAAAAAGGCCCTAGCATTCCTACAGAGTATGAAGAACAAAGCATTTGAGACAGGTGGAATAACGTTCAATTCTTTGGTGGACACATATTTTTGAAATGAGAGAGTTGTATAAAATAATCTGAAAGTTTTGATAAACTATACATACAATATTTTAATGAGATGATATTTTTAAGATTACATTTTTTTCTAAACATTTTTCTCCTGCTTTCAAGTAATTGAATTTATTCAGTCACATTTTGAGAGGCCAGAGAGAAGTATAAAATGGTTTTAAAATTATTCAAATTATAATCCCAGAAAGTATGCAAACATTTCATAGAATTTAATTCTGAGAAAATAAAAATAAACAAAAACATCACCCTGCATACAATTATAGTATTCTATATTGTATATTAGCATGATGATACATTATATAGTTATTAGAAATGACTTTCTAAAGACTATGGAAACAAATATATTTATTATTTGCAGGATTAAATAAAATAATGTAGTAAGAATGATGTGTACCTATGCAAAATTGATATATATTTTAACACTCAAAAAGTTTTTACTATATTCATAACTTTTAATTTTTAGAAAATAATACAAGAAAATTTATAAGATTCAGAATTGGAAGATGATCCACAAATAAATACGTTTCTCTCATGTTGTAGATAAGAATGTCATTTATTTTTAGTAAAAAAAAAAAAAAATTTGAGCTCACAGTCCTGTAATCTGCCAAAAGTGAACAAAGACAAACTATTCAAATAATTTCATATTTCTCAAATAATTACATAAAATATTAGAATAATAGACATTTTTCTTTTCTTTTCTTTTTTTTTTTTTTGATGAAGTTTTGTTCTTGTTGCCCAGGCTGGAGTGCAATGGCACAATCTCACCTCACTGCAACCTCTGCCTGCTGTGTTCCAGCAATTCTCCTGCCTCAGCCTCCTGAGTAGCTGGGATTACAGGCACCTGCCACCATGCCTGGCTAATTTTTGTATATTTAGTAGAGATGGGGTTTCACCATGTTGACCAGGCTGGTTTTGAACTCTTGACCTCAGGTGATCCACTTGCCTCGGCCTCCCAAAGTGCTGGGATTACAGATGTGAGCCAACACTAGACATTTTTCTAATTAAAAAAATATTTTAAACCTCCAGGAACCGACATTTCTATTACAAAAGGTGTTGGAAGACCTCTGATGACACTGGAATTTATTTGAAAAAAAGTAGAAAGCATAACACTCAGGAAACACTGACTGGCAATAGAATTGTTCAATGTCAGGTCTGTAGACAATACAATAGAAAACATTATGCACGTGTTTCCATGCTGGCGCCACAGTGTCAATTTTAAGGTAAAATGGAAACAGTTGTTAACAACAGTTAGGGGGCAGAAGGATGCAAGTTAGTTACAGAATTTCATAAAATAATCTGTCACTGGAAAGTAAGAAGAAAGCATGTTTACTAGTAACAATAATAAAAGTAAAACTTACCTATCTACAAATTATTTGTACAGTAGAACATAACTATCAAACATTTTATTGCAGGCTAACCACTTCTTTTTGTTGTTGATGTTTTTTATTGATACCTGATTATTGTACATATATCTAGGATACATGTGATAATTTGAAACATGTATACAATGTGTAGTAATCAAATCAGGGTAACTTGGATATACATCACCTCAATTATTCTTACGTGTTGCAAGCGTTCCAACCCTTTTTCCTGGCTATCATCTCACCCAGGTTAAAACTGAATTTATCAAACGACAAAAAATAACTTATGCTGGCAAGGATGTAGAGAAAGGTGAATGCTCATACACTGCTGGTGGAGATATAAATTAGTACAGGCATTATGAAAAACAGTCTGGAGTTTCCTCACAAAACTATAAACAGAACTGCCATATGATGCAAGGTGATCACTTCTAAGGTAAAAAGCAAAATTTTAATTTCATTGATCTTGTAACAGTGAAACAGCAAAGGAACTAACATAATTAGCCCCATTTTTGTTTAAAGAGCCTTTGCCCATGTAGGCAAGGATAATTTGAGAACACTGAGATGCTATAAAACACAGCAGTCATGTGGTTTTTAGAACTAAATCTGGGATCAAAGAGTTAGTATGAAAAAAACTATCTGTTTTGTTAATGATTTATGGGAGTACAGTGACCTCACCGAGGACAAAAATGTTGCAAAACTCCTCAGATCCTCACTGATGCCCGGATGTCTGTGGTTCTCCGTAGTCACTTTGTGATACTAATGGCTTCCTTTTCCCCATATCCCACTCTCATAAAAGCCCTCTGGCTGGGAGACCATTGGAGCAAGATGGTGAAATAGAAGGCCCTACAGATTGTCCACCATTCAACAAGGGCAAAAATTTAACAACTATGTACACAAAAAGCACCTTCACAAGAAACAACAACAACAAATAGATGAGCACTCACAGTACCTGGTTTTAACTTTGTATTATTAAAAGTACCACAAAGAGGTAGTAAAAACAGTCTTGAATAACTGACACCACCACTTCCCCATCCTCTGGCAGTAGTGGAGTGGTGCAGAGCGCATTCCTGTGTACTGGGGTAGGGAGAACACATCAATTGCGAGGCATTGAATTCAGTGCTGTCCTGTGATAGCAGAAAGGAAAACCGGACCAAACTCACCAGAAACCCACCCACAGAGGGAGCGTGTAAACCAGTCCTAGCCAGAGGATGATTATTGAATTGAGTGGTCAGAATTTGAGTTCCCCCAACTGGGGCTCTAACTAAACTTGAAAGGCAGTTGATGATGCAACTCCTAGTCAAGTCCTAGTGCTGAACCTGGCCCAGACTTAGAGGACTGAGGTAGGGCTGGGGGCATTCAGCCTATAGCAACACAAGCTGGGTTGGCTAATAAAGGGCTGGCATTACCCCTCTCCTAATCCCAGGCTGTGCAGTTCACAGCTGCTAAAGAGATCTCGTCCTACTACTTGAGGAGAGGAGAGAGAAGAGCAGGAAGGACTTTGTCTTTCCAACCACAGCAGGATAGGGCACTGGTAAGAGTCATGAGGCCTCCTTTCCAGGCCCTAGCTACCATATGGCATTTCTAGACAACTCTGAGCCAGAAGGGAATCTGTTGCCTTGAAGAGAAGGAAGGATCCGGTCCTGGCGGCATTCATCACCTGCTAACTGAAAATCTCTTGGGTCCCTGAATAACCAGCAGAGATACCCAGGTACTACATCAAGGGACTTGGATGAGACTCTAAGACTTACTGGCTTCAGATGAGATTCATCACAGTCCAAGATATTGTGGCTACAGCGTAAGACTCCTTTGACTTGAGAGCAGCAAAGAAAATATGAAGAAGATTTTGTCATGCACCTTAGGTACCAACTGGGCCATAGGAGTATAGAGCACCGAGTAGGGTCTTGGGGCCTCTGATTCCAGAATGTAGGAACTGGATGGCATTTACGGACCTGTTCTGGGCAGGAGAGAAGACCATTGCCCTGAAGGATGAGTCCCAGGCCAGACAGCAATGATCTCAAGCTAACTGAAGAGGACTTGGGACTTAAAAGAATATTGGCAACATTCTGGCAGTGCTCCTTGTATGCCTATGGTGGTAATGGCAGACACAAGGTGAGACTGATGGTGGTGGTAGCCAGAAGGTGAGGCTCCTTTGTCTTTTGAATAGGGAGGGAAGAGTAGAAAGAAATCTGCATTGACTGGGTGCAGCGGCTCATGCCTGTAATCCCAGCACTTTGGGAGGCCGACACGGGCGGATCACCTGAGGTCAGGAGTTCAAGACCAGCCTGGCCAACATGGTGAAATCTTGTCTCTACTAAAAATACAAAAATTAGCTGGGCGTGGTGGCAGGCACCTGTAATCCTAGCTACTCTGGAGGCTGAGGAAGGAGAATCGCTTGAACCCGGGAGGCGGCGGTTGCAGTGAGCCGAGATCACGCCACTGCACTCCACACTCTAGCCCAGGCAACAGAGTGAGACTCTTGTCTCAAAACAAAAAAAGAACTCTGCATCTTGTGGTTTGAGTGCCAGTTCAGCTGCAGTAAAATAGAATACCAGGTACACTTCTAGGGTTTTTTACTTCAGTCTCTGGCTCACAGACAACACTGCTGAACCTGCCTGGGGCCTGAGGGAACTCACTACCATGAAGGAAATGATGCAGGAATTGCCAACTTTGCCACCTACTAATTGTAGAGCCCCAGGACCTTGAGTGAACACAGGCAATAGCCAGGGAGTGATTACATTGGCCATGGGTGAGACCCAGTTATCTGCTGGCATAAGGACTGAGCCAGCACAGTCACAGTGGTGGTGTCAACAGGAGTGCTTGTCTCAACCCACCGAAGAGAGAGACAGACTCTGTTTGTTACAAGAAAGTAAAGAAAGAGAACAAGTGTCTCTGCCTGGTAATCAAGATAATTGCCTTGGATCTTGTCCAAGACCATAAAAGTGATACATCTACCACCCTACAAGAAACTTAGCAATACTGGGCTTTAGGTTCCCCCCTATCGCAGATACAGCTTATATCACAGCACCCAAGTCCTTTTAAATATCTGGAAAGCCGTCCAAGGAAGGATGGGTACAAGTAAGCCTAGAAGACTTGTGTTGTGAAGACTACAGTAAATATTTAACTCTTCAATGCCCAAACACTGAAGAACATCTACTAGCATCAACACTATCCATGGAAATGTCACCTCACCAAATAAACTAAGTAAGGTACCAGGGACCAGTCCTGAAAAAACAGATATGTGACCTTTCCAACAGATAATTCAAAATTACTGTGTTGAGGAAACTCAAATAAATTCAAGACAGCATTTAGAAGGAATTCAGAATTCTGTCAGGTAAATTTAACAAAGAGATGGACATAATTAAAAATAAGCAGAAATTCTAGAGCTGAAAAATGTCTTTGGCATAATGAAGAATCAGAGTATTTTAATAGCAGAATTAGTAGATTCAAATAAAGAATTAGAGAGCTTAAAGACATGTTATTTGAAAATACACAATCAGAGGATACACAGAATTTTAAAAAAAACCATAAAACATACCTACAAGATCTAGAAAATAGCCTCAAAAGCACAAATCTAAGAGTTATTTATCTTAAAAAGGAGGTAAAGAAAGAAACAGAGGTAGAAAGTTTATCAAAAGTGATAAAAACAGAGAACTTTCCAATCTAAAGAAAGATATTAATATCTAAGTACAGGAAAGTTAGAGAACACCAAGCAGATTAAAAACAAAGAAGACTAACTCAAGGCATTTAATAATTAAACCTCCAAATATCAATGATAAGAAAAGGATCTTAAAAGCATCTACAGAAAAGAAGCAAATAGCATACTGTGAAGTTTCACTATGTCTGATAGCAGAGTTTTCACTTAAAAACATATAGGCAAGGAGAAAGTGCCATGACATATTTAAAGTGCAGAAGAAAAAAAAAATCCTTTACTCTAGGATAGTACCTGTGGCAAAATAGCTGTGTGGGCCTTGGGTGAGATCCAGTGATATGCTGGCACCAGGACTGAGCAGCAGAGAAAAAGTAAAGAGGTCTTTACTTCTAACATAAGAAACTTTGTGCTTTATGATTTAGTGTTTCACATAAAACACTTTGTTTCTTCAAACATAAAAGAGAAATGAAGAATTTTTCAGTCAAATAAAGGCTAAGAGATTTCATCATTTCCAGACTGGTCCTACACGAAATGCTAAGGGAGGACTTCAATTAGAAAAACAAACAAACAAACCAAAAAACAAAAATCCAGAATATTAATGAGCAATAAGCAATCACCTAAAGGTATAAAACTCACTTTTAATAGTAAGTACACAGAAAAACACAAAATATTATGACATTGTAACTGTTGTGTCTAAACTACTCTTAGACTAAATAATAAACTAATCAAGAAAAATAACTGCAACAACTTTTTTTTTGGAGGGGGGGGGAGTCTTGCTCTGTCACCACGGCTGAAGTGCAATGGCGCTATCTAGGCTCACTACAACCTCTGCCTCCCCTGTTCACATAACTTTCCTGCCTGAGCCTCCTGAGTAGCTGAGATTACAGGTGCACACCACCATGCCTGGCTAATTTTTTTCTCTTTTTTTTGTATTTTTTTTTAGTAGAGACGGGGTTTCACTATGTTGGCCAGACTGGTCTCGAACTCCTTCCTGACCTCGTAATCCACACGCCTCAGCCCCTCAAAGTGTTGAAATTACAGACCTAAGGTACCACACCAGGTCAACAACTTTTCAATACATAGACAGTATAATAAGATATAAACAGAAACAGCACAGAGTTAAAAATAATGGAGACAAAGTTAAGTCATAAAGTCCTCATTAGTTTTCTTTTTGCTTGCTTTCTTATGTACACAGTGTGTTAACTTGCTATCAGCTTAAAATAATGGGTTATAAGATAGAATTTGTAAGCCTCATAGTAAGCTCAAACCAAAATATGTAACAGACACACAAAAAATATAAAGAAAGATTCAATCATATGACCAGTGAAAATTACCTCTAATAAAAGAAATACAGGAGGAAAAGAAAGAAGGAAGAAAAGACAAAAATCATCCAGAAAAAAAGAAGTAAAACAATTTCAGGAGTAAATCCTTACTTATAAATAATAAGAATGAATATAAATGGAATAAACAGTCCAATTTAAAAAAGCATAGACTAGTGGAGTAGACGAAAAAATAAAATTCACTGAACGGTGGCCTATAAAGATGCTCATACACAGAAAAAATTATACACAGATTAAGAAGAAAAATGGCAGATAGGAGCCCCTTTGTTTTGGTCAATTTCTCCCATTTGGAATGGTTGTATTTACCCAATGTCTGTACTCCCATTGTATCTAGGAAGTAAGTAACTTGCTTTTGATTTTGCAGGCTCATAGGCAAAAGAGACTTCCCTTGTCTCAGATGAGACTTCGGACTGTGGACTTTTGAGTTAATGCTGAAATGAATTAAGATTTCGGGGTCTGTTGGGAAGGCACAATTGGTTTTTAAATGTGAGAACATGAGATTTGGGAGGGGCAGAAGTGGAAATGAGTTGAGACTTTGGGGCACTGCTGGGAAGGCATGATTGCTTTTGAAATGTGAAGGTATGAGATTTGGGAGGGGCCGTGGGCATAATTATATGATTTGGCTCTGTGTCCCCACCCAAATTCATCTTGCAGTTCTCCTAATTCCCACATGTTGTGGGAGGGACCCGGTGGGAGATGACTGAATCATGGGGGCAGGTTATTCCTGTGCTTTTCTCGTGATAGTGAATGGGTCTTACGAGATCCAATGGTTTTAAAAATGGGAGTCTGTCTGCACAAGCCCTCTCTTTGCCTGCTGCCATACACCTAAGATGTGATTTGCTCCTCCTTGCCTTCTGCCATGATTGTGAATCCTCCCCAGGCACGTAGAACTGTGAGCTCAATTAAACCTCTTTCTTTTGTCAACTGCCCAGTCTTGAGTATGTCTTGATCGGCAGCATGAAAACAGATGAACACACTAATTATCAGGGAAATGCAAATCAAAACCACAATGTGTACCACCTTATTACTGCAAGAATGTGCCATAATTAAAAAATCAAAAAATAATAGGTGTTCTCATGGATGCGGTGAAAAGGGAACACTTTTACACTGCTGGTGGGAACGTAAACTAGTATAATCACTGTGGAAAAGTGTGGAGATTCCTTAAAGAACTGAGAGTAGATCTATCATTTGATCCAGCATTCCCACTTCTGGATATCTACACAGAGGAAAAAAGTCCTTACATAAAAAAGACACTTGCTCACACGTGTTTATAGCAGCACAATTTGCAATTGCAAGAATATGGAATCAGACCAAATGCCCATCAATTAATCAGTCCATAAAGAAAATGTGGTATAGATATACCATGGAATACTATTTAGCCATAAAAAGGAATGAAATAATGACATTCACAGCAACCTAGATGGAACTGGAGACCATTATTCTAAGTGAAGTAACTCAGAAATAGAAATTCAAACATCATACATTCTCACTTATAAGTGGAACCTAAACTATGAGGACACAAATGCAGAAGAATGATACAACGGACTTTGGGGACTCAAGGGGAAGGGTGGGAAGGAGGTGACGAACAAAAGACTACACAGGGCTCATGGTTTACACTGCTTATGGTTTACACTGATGGGTGCACCAAAATCTCAGCAATCACCACTAAAAAACTTATCCATGTAAACAAACACCACCTGTTCCCCAGAATATAACTGAAATTTTAAAAATGGTAATTAAAATAAAATAAAAAAGAACAACTTATGTTTTTCTGATATGTTTTGTATGCCTACCAAAGCTGTTATAAGTTTCTGAAAAGTGGTATTACTTACTTCACTTAAGAGCACTTTTAAAATGGTAATTTAAATTACTTTTAAAATGAATTTAAATTAAACATAAATTAAGAGAGTAATTTTAAAATTAGGGACAGTTCACAAATAATGATAGAAGAATACAAATTTATTTAGCACAAGTGAAAATTTAAACACACATAGAGATTATTCAATATGCTAAATCTGATCTCCAATTTTAAAATTTCCCAGTGCCACTAGTCTTTTATTTCTTATTTAAATGTTTTAGGGATTTCAGAGGAAAGAAGCGCACAATTTTCTTTCAAAATATGATCATTGAGGCTACTTGAATACTATGACTTAGCAGTGATTTCACATCTCTGTCCCTATTTGAAAGTAATGCTTCAACTTTGTCCAGGATTAAGTATTTGAAGTATAACAGGTATGTAGGATTTATGATGTGCTCATGAACAGTAACTACTGAATGATAATTCAGAACATGCCCAACCATAAGCAAACTTTAAAAACACTCACTCTTTTAAAATAATGTTTCTCAGACCCAACTATGCATCAGAATCACTCGGACAACTTTAAAAATTACATATTACTAGACATTAACCCACACCTAATGAAATTAGAGGCCCTAGAGATGAAGCTTCAAACATCTATTCTAATAAGACCTCTTGTTGATTTCAATGTCATTCATGAACTGGTGCTGTGGAACTATTGTTGTAGAGAAGTTATTCAAAATTTGGTTGTTTTTAAATATAACATTTTCATAATCATTTACTGAAAATTAACACTCACTATAGACGTCATTTTTCTCTCTTAGAATAAAATTCTATATCTTAAAATTAAAATGATAATTAGAGGACATCTAATACAATATCTGCCCCAGTGTAGCAATAATCCCTTTCATGGTATCCCTAATCCTCCAGCACCTGCTTGCAAACTTTTAGCTTTGATTGAGGGTGGCTGCCATGGGTTATCATACAAAACTTAATATTTTAATAACAGCATTTTTGAGATATAACGTATATACCATAAAATTTTCTCCTTTAAAATTATACAATTCAGTGGTGTTTAGTATATTCACAGAACTGTGGAAATATCACAACTATCTAATCTTGGAACATTTTAATCATCTTCCAAAAGTAACCCATTAACAGTCACTTTCCTTCTTCCTCCTTGCCCTAGACCTAAATAATCATTAATTTAAATTTATCTCTATAAATTTGCACATTAAAAACATTTCATATTAATGGAATTATACAATATGTAGCTTTTTAAGCTTGTCTTCTTTCATTTAGCATGTTTTAAAGGTTCATACATTTTGTACCATGTGCCAGTTCTCCATTCTATTTTATTGCCCAATAACATTCCAATGTATGGTTCTCCCAAATTTTCTTTATCCATTTATCAGTTGATGGATATGTGGGTTCTTTCTGCTGTTTGACTATTATCAATAATGTTGCCATGAACATTTGTTTACGTTTTGTGTGACATATGGTTTTTCAATTCTCCTGGGCATGTATCTACAAATGGATTTTTTGTCTCATCTGGTAACTCTACGGTGAACTTTTTGAGAAACGTCCAGACTTTTTGTTAAAGTAGTTGTACCATTTTACAATCTCACCAACATTTTATGAGTGTTTTAACTTCTCAACATCTCTGTCTATACTTGTCTGTCTTTTCTATTTTAGACATCCTGGTGAGTGTGAGGTAGTTTCTTGTGGTGTTAATTCCATTTTGTGATAGAAAATGATGTTGAACTTTATATTCATGTGATTACTGGCTATTTGTACACCTCCTTAGTGAAATGTCTATTCCAATATTTTTCTCATTTTGAAATTAGGTAATTAATCTTTTTATTGTTGACTTGCAAAAGTTATTCATGTATTCTGATACAAGTCTGTTATGAGACATGATTTTCAAAAATTTTCTCCTGTTTTGTGTGTCTTTTCATGCTTTTGATAGTATTGTTTGAGCATAAAACATTTTCAGTTTTGATGATGTTCAAGGTATTTTTTTATTTTGTTGCTTCTGTTTGGGGTGCTACATTTAAGAAATTATTGTTTGTACCAAAGTCACAATGTTTTACTCTTATGTTGTCCCGGGAGATTTTTAGTTTCAGCACTTATTTTCAGGTTTATGATCACTTTTGAGTCAATTTGTGTATATGCTGTGCAACAATTATTTTTATAAAATGCTTCCTTATATTGAACCCATATCTAGTTGTGGTAGTCATTCCCTTTGACCTTGGTGTTTTCCTCTGAAATAGGAGGAGATCAATTTATTCTGTCATCTACATAAGGATCATTAAATATTGGAATTTGACTATTATGACTCCCATTACTCCTTCAAAGCCTATATCTTTACAAGATTAAAGTTTATGGCTGCATCAATTTTTTGTGATGTTGGCACCTTCTATCTATCAGTAGAGACTAAAATGGCACTAGCTTCTTTTGCACGCACACACCAGTATTGACTCAGTCAACTAAATCTAGGTTGTTAACAATACATAATAAGATATTATATAAAATTTAATAACATTTTATAGAAAGGAGAGAAACCTACAAAATTATTTCATTTCCACATTTTAAATGTTTTCCATGTTCTCTTGCAGTCCTTATTTCTGTGTACACACATTTTGCACAGTTTAATCAGTGTTTCACATTCTGTTGCCACCCTAGTTAGAACATGATTATCTCATACTTGGTATACTGCAATATTCTCTTAGCTATTTCAGCCCCTTGCCCTCTTACATTGGCCCAGCAAACTATAACCAGCTTACTATTTCCTAAACACTATTATATACATAAGTATATATATATATATATATATATATATGTATAAGTTCCCTGCTAGAAAGTATTTAATGGTTCTCTGTGACCCTCAAAAAGTTTTCAGGCATGCAATTATCAGACAAATCTATAGTCAAACCTCAGCTCCTCTATTGTAAGCTGTGTGATTTGGGACAAATAATTCGGCCTCACTAAGCCTCAGTTTTCTCAACTGTCAAATGGGTATCCTAAAACATACCTTGAAAAGTCATTACAAAAAGTAGTAAGACAATGCACAAATGAAGGATAATAAGAGGAGCCATTGCTCTATCATTTATCTTAAAGCTTGCAAATATATGCCATGAGTGCCCCTTGATCACAATCCAGAACCCACTAACAACTTCTATTAATTACTTGCAGCACTCTTTCCCACACAGGCCTAAATATGGCTTCTCCAGATACCTTCTACATACTTACAGCATTAAGCATGCAAGATATTATTTGTCTTTCCGAATTGGTCCCAACCAATACCTCCTAAATTTCCTCTCAGTCTTCCCATGGAGAGATGTTTTAATGAAATGAATCTACCTGTTGTCCTATGGAATGTCTCACTTCCTCCCATTCCCATGACTTTCCTCAAACAACTTTCTTTACCTAAAATATTTATTCACTCCTTTTTGTATTCATCAAAATTTCACCCATCTGTCAGGATATAAATAAAGTCTTTGCCTCCTCCGTGAATGTTTTCTAATCACTATTAGATTGTAATTGATCTCCTTCTGTTGAAATTTCACTAATTTATATACCTTGTCATAATCTATTCATTATTTTTGTTTGTTTGTTTGAGACAGGATCTCGCTCTGTTTCCCTGGCTGGAGTGCAGTGGCATGCTTATGGCTCACTGCAGCTTCAACCATCCAGGCTCAGGTGATCTTTCCACTTCAGCCTTCCATGCAACTGGGACTATAGATGCACCACCACACCTGGCTAATTTTTTTCAATTTTTTGTAGAAACGGTCTTCAATCATGTTACCCAGGCTGGTCTCGAACTTCTAGGCTCGAGAATCCACCCACTTCCACCTCTCAAAGTGCTGGGATTACAAGTGTGAGCCACCCCACTCAGCCTTATTCATTACTTTTAAATGTGTTTTTTGAGTTAAGAAATTATCATTTCTTTTTTTTTTTTTAATGGTGAAGGCCATACAGATCTAACACATTCATCTATGAAAAACCTGGGTTTCTGAATTAAAGGAAGAGAAAAAAGGAGTGAAGTTTACCAATCAGAAATGGTAAAAGGACAAAGGCCAACTTGGTAACTCAGTGGGTCTCAGCCTTTTCGAATCTCAACACATCTGAGGGATTTAAATCTCACCAATAAAAAATGGCGAGTAATCATCTCCCTTGGCATTGATTCTCATAATGATTACAATGGTGGTGATGGAAGTACAGTACCTGAAAGTGGTATGTGATTTGATAAAGCCCCAATAAGTGATGCCGATAATGTTTCCTGTCATCCCTGGGATTTTATTTTACCCTATTCACTAGCTACTGAGTTCACATGTAACTGTTTCAAGGATGCTGGCAGAACACGTAAAATTCCTGGGACAGGGAGAGCAGACTTTATTTCCCATGGCACAGGAAGCAGCTTGAACATCAACGTTTTTGTGTAGGTCTCCCTTGTCCACAATTCCCATAGGGGCAATGTGGTATGTCCGAAAAGGATACAGACATGGTAGTTTGCATCACAGTTGGAAACAGTACTTGGAAAATCCACTACATTTGTTTCAAGTAGTGAACAATCGAACTCTGTCTGGTTTGTGGAGAAGATATTACCTTATTCCTCAAGACTGTTTCTTGTAAATTCAACTTTGAAAAAATGGCATCGTAAAGAACATCAGGGCCTGTCATTCTTGGCAACTCAGCAAGATGTATAGGAGCATAAGAAGTCCAAGAATTGTCTCTTGCAACAACCTTTCGACACTTTCTATCACTGTTCTAGAGTTACTCTTTTACCTATGGCCTACAATCATCATGCTACTAAACCCGTAGAAACCAGGGTGTGATGAAGTGATTTGTAGACCATCTTAATACTTTAGGACACATCCAGGTTTTTCAATGGGGTCTCTAAAATGTGAGTTAATAAAAAAGGGTTGCCCCATAGTGCCTTCCCTGAGAAGAGACCTATCAGTCATGTATGTTTCTGTTACATTTCCGAAGGTAGCTCTTGAAAATAGTAGCCATCTTTGGCATCATTAGGGCTCAAAATGAATCACCCTGAGGAATACCTGCATTCTTATAAAGTAGTCACTTTTAATTACCTCTTCCATTTGCCGATTTATTTTGAATTATTTTGTAGATTTTAATGTTAACTTGTTATGACATTGTTAAACCTATATCTGCTGCATCTCTCAGATATCAATGTTTACTAGGCTAAATCTGACATATAAGGCTGTCAAAAATCTAACAGAATTTAACTCTATAATTATCATATTTTTAGTGACCATTAAGTATAAAACACTACGAATAATGAATTGCAAGCTTGACTTGTATACGTGGCTACAGTACTTTTGCAACTAAGGATAGTCACACAGGAAGTTTCAGTAACAGTGTTTTGGTGTTCTGCTTGATACAGAGAAAAGTTACTGCAGTGAGTTAGATTGGAAGTATATTCCCCAAAAATACTTTACAAATATAAGGAGAGTATAGATGTGTCACTAATTCACCAAAGGAAGATACAATATGACATAGTCAGTAATCACTTTCTTACCAGTGCCTTATTATTAAAAAATATAGTCAGTGATGGCCAAACTGATAAAAAAAAAAAAAAGCTGATATTGCTTTTTATTGTTTATTTGCATGACCAACTAAGTGTTTGCATAAGCACATTGCAAATAAAACATTCCGTCTAAAGGTTAAATAACTATAATACACAATGAGTATCTTTGAAATTCATGCCTTTTGTGTGTTAGCATTTGAAATTTTGTTGAAATATTTTGACCTATTTCAGTCCTGCTATGAAGTTAGTTTTATTTTCCAGCTCAGAAATTCACTCACAGTGTATATAGGTTAAAAATTTCATGAATATAGATTTAAGAAAGAACGTTCATAATTTTGTGATGACGTATTTTAATTGGAATTTTATCTGTTTTTTCTCAATTTAATTTTTTTTCTCAATTTCACTTACTGCATGCATTATGTAAAATGTTACCTATTAAAGACATCAAGACTGACCTCAAAAAATTGACAACCTTTAACTGTAAAATGCATATAATTTAAAATTTTTGAGAGGGAACTAATATTTTTAAAATTCTGAAAACACATGGTGTTTTCACTTGGCTTAATGCTTAAAACAGTCTCTGAATTTAAACTGTCAATTATTCAATAAAGTGGGCAATTTAGCCAAGTTTGTCAAATGGTTTTTATTGGAAGTAAGTGAAAAATAAATAATAAAATTGGTTAAATTATTACAACAGTTGTAAGTATTAAGAAGCTATATATGAAAGCAGAAAAATGGGCATT
This sequence comes from Piliocolobus tephrosceles, assembly GCF_002776525.5. NCBI lineage: Eukaryota > Metazoa > Chordata > Mammalia > Primates > Cercopithecidae > Piliocolobus > Piliocolobus tephrosceles. Next base: position 66,524,322 of record NC_045445.1, on the reverse strand, counting down.
TAATGCCACTGCTTAAAAGCAACATTTATATTTCTATAAGAAATTTAGAAAAGTTAAAATTTGTCATGTCTGAATGAGTTTTTAATAGATAAAATATTTTTTCCTTAACAAGACAGACAGTAAAATATTCAGAGTATGTGCATGCTATTAAAATGCAGAGACTGTAAGCACATCAAGAAAAACCAAATATAAAGTCAAAATTGAGAAATAATCTACAAGATTAGAGATTACAAGCATTTAAATCTGTTGACCTAGGGAAGCACTGAAAGAAAATATAATACAGTCTTTAATTATGGTCATGGAAGCAGAATTTTAAAAAATTATTATTTATTTTCTCTCATGGCAGACTAGGAAGAAAAGTGTCTCCTTGTTCGAAGTTTAAGCTAGAGATAAAGAAAATGTATGTGATTATAATGCCTGTTGACATTGAAACAGGATAACAGTGTGCTAGCCAAACATTTAATATTGGCCTTAACATTTGGCAATATAGATAGACTTTTATAAAGTTCGGCAATGTACTATGTTCCTGTAACTACCTTTTTTCCCTGTACTTCTAGTTTATGTGAAAACCAGAAACAAACAGAAAATCATACCAGAAGACAGCACTGTACGTCAGAAGATAGGAGAGACATGTACTACCTCAATTTTCACTCCTTTAGGGTCTAATTTCCCTCTTCTCCCCGATTCTAAAGATGGCATTTACAGCAGAACTATAAAATGTTTTAAATTTATTGCTCCCCAAGGTACTACACTGGCAGTGTTTTAGTACAGAATGAGAGAAGGGTTAGAAAAAGATACTGTGTATTAAATAAACAAACTCTTTTCTGGCACTGAGATTTATATTGAATGCTACAAAGATTAACATACATATGGAGAAATTAAGGGAGAATCTTTATTTTATCTAATTACACTTTTTATTTTCCTTGAAAAGTTGGATTATGTTGAATATTATTGGTTTTTGATATAATGTGCACAAACATATGTATATATAAATCTAACAGAATTAAATTTTATAACATAGTAGAAAACCCTATTATAAGATGAGTGTCAGTCATTAATTTGAAGGGTGGCATTGGAGGGTGGCATTAGAGTGAGGCTCCAAATGTAATTATATTTTTCATATGGTTGGCCTAGGAATTTTCTGTGTAACTGCTTCCGCAGAGTAAGTTTTTTTGCACATTCAAATTCCATGAGTCAAAACTAGACTTTCAGTCTTACATAAAGCCTAGATACTTCCTGGTTCCACATTTACGATCTCCTATAAACCTGGGGTTAGTAAAGGAAATAAAGCAATTTGTAAAAAATGAAATAATCAGCAGTTTCTGATGTCATCCTGACTACAGTACTCCGGTGAAGGGTCATTGGAAACATTAAGCATTTGACAAGATATTTAAAGAGCCAGGGGAAAAAATAATTTTAAACCTATGAATGACATTTTAGACAAAGATTTACTACCATCGGATATATGTTGGGGAACTAGCCTTTGATGGCCTGTTCCCTGAAATAACAAAGCTGGTTACAAAAGAACAATGGGAGTACAGGGAATTGTTGATAGTGGAAACAAAACAGTATCATGAGAATTTTCCAGTCTATGGTGTAATGTTATCTAATGATAGACTTTCTCACCATTCTTTCAATGAACTAACACATCTGTGGGAAGGCTTGAGGTAGTGAATGCATGTGCTGAAATAATGAGGATTAGTTTTATTTGATAATATAACTGTTTGATGACAGAACTTTTTTTACAAATGGAGCTATGTGACTCTATAAAAAATTAAAATGAATTCAAAAGTTATGGCTCAGGCTTCTTAGACAATTTGGGTGAATTGACATCTAAAATAAATGCAGACAACGGATGACCACATATGTTAATTAATGTATTGATTCAAGAACACGTATACTGAGTGCCTGCTATATACCAGACACTATGCTACAGATGGGTACACAGTAATGAAAAAAATGAATATTGTCTGTTCTCAAATAATTTATAGTTTAGTCCAGTTTATATAAATTCTTATATGGTCCTAAGAAATTTAACAGGTGTTCAGTGATGTAGACTGGTAACTAGAGAATGGAATATCAGGTGCCTCCTCAGATACTGCCCGGCCAGGAATTGAATTGCCGCCTTCTACTTCTGCCATGTGATGGGAGATTAGCTCACTCTAATTTGCCTTGCTGATACCATCTTTCAGAGAAATAAAAGCACTACCTGTATTATGTGGAGGGGGGAAGAGTGAGGAGGATAGAGGAGATAGAACAGGTATTGCCAAAAAGGATTTCTGTTGTTAGACCACCCTTTCTGCTTGTTTTTTTGTTTTGTTTTGTTAGGGAGCACAAGCTTCTTTTCCGTGCTTTTTTGTTCATTTGTGTCTGTTGGTGGTTCCAAGTTGCTGGTCTTTGCAGTGTTCTGTGTGGGATATATGAAAGGCAGTAAGAAAATCAGGGAACTCACTCTCGCCACCATATTATTCATCAACACAGATGTCCCTGGTCTCTTTGCCTTTTTTCTTAATACTTCTATGCTTGTTTATTGTTTTGTATTCAGAGGCTTTTAGCTGTAAAGAGTAGAGGAAAGAATGGAACTACTCCATCTTGGTGGAAACAGAAGTCTTGATACATGTTTTCAAGAAAAACTAATATAACTCCTGTCTAGAATCACAGAAATATTTTCGAGTCACTATATACAACTAGGACACTTGATGGATAAGGATCTAAAATTCTTTAGTATTTTGGATTTAGCAGTTAATGAAACCATTTTATTTTGACTAAATTTTTGCATAGCAAATTAAAACAACCCATATTGGGGTTTGAATTTTTAAAACTCAAATTAAATGTTTTAATTTATTTTCTTTGTAAACAACAGCATTTGCCCTAACATTATATATACATCAAGAACAAAAGGCAAAAAGATTAAGCTTTCTCCAAAAGCATGTTTATTTTTTCTCCATCCTACTCTGTATCGTATTTCTATTGCCCCTAGAAGAGCAATAAACTTCCATAGATAACATAACAAACCCTAGCCCTTCTCAAGAGCTCGTGGCACACAAGGACAATTGTAGGGCTACCATATACAACATTCTAAGGTGGAAGAAGTTCATTGAATGGCTCTGTGAAAATGCTGTATCTTGAAGTGGTGTGCTAGAAATTTCTATAACTTCAATTTGATGTAGTTTTTATATATGAAGTGATAGCTAGGAGCTTCGTCTATCAATTCAAGCCCAGGGTTAGAGTTATTTTCTCTTCCATCTATCTATGTATCTTCCTCACCCATCTTCTCCGTTTTCTGGATTCTCTGCCTTGACAGTTTTCTTTGAAACAAATGTTCCATATCTGTGATTGTGTGTGTGTGTGTGTGTGTGTGTGTGTGTGTGTACATATAGAGAAACCTAACATTTTTTATTATCTATTTTATAATTTATTAAGATTTTTGCTAATACCTTTATTATCATTTTAGGCAGTAGGCAGATCTTAACTTATATTTATCTATGTTTTAACTAATACAAATATACTTGCATTTTATTATTTTGATCTGCAAAAATCTAGTGTCATAAATAATATTTTTACAGCTCTTCTGAAGCAGAAATGGAGGCAGACAGTATTATGAATATAAAAGCTTTTCATTTAACTTCTCCCTACCATGCTCTTCTATGTCAATTATATCAAACACATTTAACTAATGGAAAACATTAAATATTCCTTAGTCTATTTATTTCTAAAGTAAAAATAAATATAAAAACATAATAGATCTAAAATTAATTTTATTCCATGTCATGATGACGTAATCCATGTCACCGCTAAAAAAATTCCTATTAAAATAAATTTGTGAGTATAGGGTAGTAAAATAGAAAGATACATTTTCACATATGATTTGAGATTAGTGTTAGCACATCTGCTTTTTGTACATATTTTAATAAAATCAAATAAAAATTTCTTGTGCATCCACATGGTGCGAATTACTTTTTGTCCAAGATCACAAGCTAATCATTGGCCTAGTGGAATGTCAAACTCCAAGTTTTCTAACTCCAAATACTTCATGCTTCCGTTTGAGTCATATACATCATGGAAACGCACTACAATTGGGTTATTTCTTGTATAAACATGATCCCTTTTACTTTGCTATTTCCAGTTTTTATTTAGCATTCATCAGACATTCAATCACACACACACAAGTATAGGTTTACATATGTACATACACAAGCACATCAAGGCTCCTATTACTTTTTGCTACCATTGATTAGTAGTACATAGCAACGTACTTTTACCAAGGTGCAAGGCAACTTTTGATCCTTTTCTAATCTTGGAAATCCCCTTTCAGAATACTGCTCAGTATTGCATTCCTTAGAATACTGTTTACTTAAAGGATAATGGGTTGATTCCGCAGATCATTCTCTGTAAACACATTAGGCAGCTGATAGTTTACTTTTCCCAAGCAACCCAAGGCCTTAATTTCAAAGATGATAATGTATTCATGTCTAGAGAGTCCTTAACGAATAAGACTAATTAGTGAGAAATTCAAATATTCTATCAAGACGCCCAGAAGAATGTTTTTTCAATGGCTGATCTTTTATTACCACTCAAATTATACCTGTTTCACCTGAATACAGAGTAGTCCCTAAAATCTTGACTAAAAAATTCATTGGGAAATAATATGCCAGATTAAAACTTACATTTCTGAGCAGTGTGAAGACCTTTTCTTGTTGTGCTGCTGAATATCCACTTGGTATAGGATGACTTTGTCAAAAGAAAAAAAAATATATGAAGAGTAGGTATAAGAAAAATACCTACTTGTATTAACTGAAAAAAATAACACACTGGATAAATGTTTATAATAAACTAATATAAAATATTTGAAAAGTATGCCATTTAAAACTATGTACAAGTGAGCTGTTATTAAAATTGCTGAAATGTTTTCATTGGATTTAAAAGTATGAAGGTCAACAGTAACCTAAGAAAGAATAATCTTAGTCTTATGTTAGAAATAAAAGCCATATTTAGGTGATTGAGGAGTTCCTTGGAGTTAAAGGAGACAAGTCTTGGGAAATTTAGCTGACAGTAGTATGTCTGTGCTTGAAAAATGGGGCTATGAGAAAGAAAAGTAGTTGAAATCTGTTTGATTTTAATGGGAGAGACTCTAAAATAATTAAAAAGAGGACCCAGTAGAGAAAGAGAAGAAAAGATATAAGAGAAACAAGGACTAGTAATGTAAGTTTCTGGAGAAAACCAAGGGAAAGATAACCAGAATACAGATGAAAGAATAGTTTTTGTGTAGGAGGAAGACAAAAAGAGAGAGATGGGTGAGGACATATTTAGTGGCAGAACCATGAAGGCATTTTTTACCTAAGGATTTTGTTAAATCTAGAAGACAAAAAAGTTCAGTGTGTAGGAGAAAGAGGTCTAATATTGTTCTCAGGCAAATTAGAGGAGTGATTTGGCCAGAGAACTCTAGTAAATTATTTAGTACTGTTTAAGGCTCAGTTTAGTTTGGTGACTATGAACATTTAGTGATGAAAATCTTCCATTAGCTGGGTGCGGTGGCTCACGCCTGCAATCCCAACACTTTGGGAGATGGAGGCAGGCAGATCACCTGAGGTAAGGAGTTCAAGACCAGCCTGGTAAACATGGCAAAACCCCATCTCTACTAAAAATACAAAAATTAGCCAGGCGTGGTGGCAGATGCCACTTGGGAGGCTGAGGCAGGATAATCGCTTGAACCCAGGAGGCAGAGGTTGCAGTGAGTTGAGATCATGTCACTGTGCTCCAGCCTGGGTGACAAAGAGTGACTCTGAAAAAAGAAACGAAAGAAAGAAAGAAGAAAGAGGAGACAGAGAGAGAGAGAGAGAGAGGAAGGAAGGAAGAAGGGAAGGAAGGAAGGAAGGAAGGAAGGAAGGAAGGAAGGAGAAAGAGAGAGAGAAAGAAAGAAAGAAAGAAAGAAAGAAAGAAAGAAAGAAAGAAAGA